>NC_079169.1:83017654-83240154 GCF_947568905.1 Ostrea edulis
AATAATTTTGCTTCTGTAGGAAATGTCAAATTTAATGCTTTATGCATGTAATTGTAAGGTAGGTTAATTACTGAACTTTAGAGCATACATGATGTGTTTTTGCTAGGAATAAGGGAAACTGCCCAACCACATATGCATGACATACAACCCACCCACCCCCATCCCCACCCACATTTGCTCCTGTCAATTGGTATACCTTATGTTGTCCACTTAATGAATATATAGGGTTTTGCTCACCCTTCAAGTGGGAAAGAACGTTTCAGGGGCTATGTATTTCTTGTGTTGAGACCTTTCTTTGGGTACCAGAATTACTTTGCTGCCATTTGAGGGCATCAGTGTTTCACAAACACATCTTGTTTATTATTGATGTAGTTAGAATTGGTCGTTTAGGTCACAACTCTCTATTGAGAGACATTGAGGGCTCATATTTCACTCAACAATTTCTTTTATTCCAACAGTGTGTCTTTGCCCTGAATCAAGGTTATTTGGCAAAGGTCAAAGTTACTGGTTAAAATGATTAAAAATATTTTTATGAGCCATAACTTTATAGTGGAGGGATATTGTCAGTAATGCCTGGCACTAGATTTGATTATTCTAGACAATGTGTCATTTCTTTGGATTAGTATTAATTAAACAAAGTCAAGGTAAAGGGTGAACACACCAGAAATATTTGTTTCAGACCCTGTCTTTATGATAAGAGATTTGAAGAAAATGTTTGACACAAAGGTTGTCTATGATTAGACTTGATGAGAATAAAGGTCACTGATGAAAATAAAAAGTTCACTAATATTTGTTGATGCTCTTGGAATTTAACAGAGAAATATATAAAGAAAGAGAGATCAGGTAATCTGAAGTGATTCTCTTTTCCGAGTTTGAAAGATCTCGTTTCTAAGTTGAAATACATTTGATCTTTCCATAGGAGTCGGCAGTTTTATCTGTAATGGTGTACAACGGAAGCTCAGTGGTTGTTGTTGACATAATAGACTGTTACAGATAAAACTGCTGACTCCTGTGATCTTTCTTTGTGTTAAAGGCAAACGTACACAAACCAGACTAGAAAAATGATCTTGTTGATGCTAACTATTATTGTTCATTTGTTAATGCAATTTGAAAGGACTTGTTGTTTCTTTAGATGCCTGTCCAAACTTGAATACCTTGGTGCTGGGGAAAATAATCTGACATCTCTTCCTGCTGAAATAGGTATGTGTTGTAAGATTGATAATGCATTAAGGTATGTTGTATGAAGACTAGTACAAGAAGGTAATATTATGTTATACCAGTCCTGATAGCTGTGTGGTTAGGGCACTCACTTTTTAACCTGGAGGTCCTGGGGTTCAATTCTTGATCCCGGAACTGCAGCAAACTAAGATGTTTAGTATAGTTGATGACTGTTCCTTTCCCAGACACCCAACATTAGAAGTGAAAGGCATGGGTCTTTCAGTTATGACCTTGAAAACAGGTCCTGTGTCATGGTAGGTATTGACATGATATAAAATCTTCACTGCTATGGTATTGAGCATCAAGCATAGGTCAGAATTTGTGGGACTTCACCTGCTGTAGGTGGCATTTTTATGTGATTGAGAAATTCTCTGATGGGATGTAAAACATTATAGAGGTTTAAATAACCAACAGTGCCGTGGCCTTTTCGGTGCTTCTATATAGATATCTAGATATAGGTTCTGTAACAATTTTCATTTTGCATTCTCATTTTCATAATATAAAAAGGACCTCCCCACTTTAGATGTGACATATGGCATCTAATGATTTAGTGAAACATCAAAGTTTGAATTATGCAATTTACAATACCCCAAGATGTTCATTAATACCCAAACTTAGAGGTTTGGCATTTTATTTTACTGAAAAGTTCGTTAACATTAAGGGCTATGCCGTCTTTTGAAATCGTGTTTGTCTGTTTTTCTTAAATCTCTATTGATATTCATGGAGTGACAGGTTTTTAAAGCCTTTGTATATATTGAGCACAAGGTTGTCCAGATATCTCTTATATTATAAGTCATTTTTGTAATAAAGAAAATTATATGCAAAAAGCAAGACTGGACAATCTTGTGCTGGTGATGAAATTCATGAAAATAAACATAATAAAAATTTCTAAAACTATGTTTTCGTTGTACCTCATTTACCTGTATTTACCTTGTGTAGTAATTCTGTAATTTTCAGGCTAAGGGTGTCCCATTTAAAACTTAATTTTCTACCATTATCAGACATGATTTTTCTCTTCTTAAAGCCGAATTCCACTTTCCAGACTGGAAAAATCTGTTGTCTATGTAACAATTCTGCTTCCGGAAATTTCTAGGTTGCTCAATAAATTTCAAAACTTCGTTTAAAGCAGATTTTTTCAATTTACAAGGTAATTAGGAACACAAATAGTTTCTAGTGATTGGCACATCTCATATTGTTTTAAACATGCTACAGTATTTTTGTCCCCCGCCGCAAGGCAGAAGGGGACAGAAATACCGGTGTCTGTGTGTCCATCTGTCCCACTTCACTTTGTGGACACAACTCCTCAGAAACCGCTCAACGGATTTTATTCATATTTTGTGGGATTGTTAGTCACCATGTGTAGTTGATCATATTATGCCACCATTTTGATTCGACAATTTTGACAGGAGTTATGGGACTGTTGAATTTGTACATGCTACACTATAGGAACACTTTGAGGACGCAACTCCTCAGAAACCGCTCAATGGATTTTATTCATATTTTGTGGGATTGTTAGTCACCATGTGTAGCTGAACATATTGTGCCACCAGTTTGATCCACAATAAATTTGATTCTTTTTAATTTCAAATGTTCAATATTTTTCTACCAAACTCTGGAAAGTAAACATACATCAAGAGGTTGGGTAGGGTGATTTTATTTACTTCTAGTGTTCCTTCATTTCTTCAGTGAGATTTCAGGAATGTCCTGATAATGTCCTCTGATTTGGAAGGAAAACCATCGTTAAAAAAAAAGTTTAAATACTTCACTGACAATCATTAAGACATTATCAGTGATGAAGTCTGAACATCATCAAATTATTAGATTATTTTATTCATTAAAATTGTAAAATGCGATAAAAATTAATGATGAATTTGACAATGAATTCTGAATCATGTTCATAACTCTCCATTTTAGGTGATTAAAATTATTAAAACTTTGGTATCTATGGATAAGGTATGCAAGGGTCGCTTCAAGTTCTAGATGTATAGTACAGAAGAAGTAAAGCTGATTATCGAATATTATTATCGAATATATTATCGAATATTAATTCTATGTTAGTTTTAAAGTTGTTTATAATTTTATGCAGGGACGTTGGAGAATCTGGAGTCCCTGTACATCAACGACAATCAGGAGCTCCACAGCCTACCCTATGAACTAGTTCTTTGCAGCAATCTACAAATCATGAGCATAGAAAACTGTCCTCTCAGTCAAATTCCACCTGAAATTGTTGCCAAAGGACCTTCCCTTGTTATCCAGGTAACTGCTCATTCTCCAGCAGATATTATACTCTATTTCTATCCAGAGTTGGGACCCATTAGTAACATTGACATCTCCCAGACTGGCCATGAGGGTCCTGAATCAAGCATCCAATTGATAAATTCTGATGGATGTCAAAATTCTAATCAAGACCAAAATTTTGTTTTGAAAAATAAAGAGCATTATAAATGCAATAGGCATCTAGGGATTTAACATGAGGGGAAATAGTAGTACTCAGAAAAAGCCCACTTTTATACAGCCAGTACTTCATTTAGGAGACTTTATAATTGGCAGATTATAATCGTATCTTGTTGTATTGAGGGTCTCTATACTACAATTTTACTAAGTTTGAGGAAAATTCATTGACAAATAAGTTTTTCATGCCACTGTACTGCCTATCCTCAATCTTTGAAAATGGTCCTTCTTTGTGCATTGTGAAAAAATATTGTGTACAAAATTATGAAAAGTGGATAATTGTTTACCAAAATTGTGAAATTCCCTTCCCCTGGGCCAGGAGTTAAGGCTTTAGGGTGTGATCAGATGGGTATATAGTAAAAATGCATCTAATCTTTTAAAATTGTCTTTATGCCCCTGTACTTGGAGATTCAGTGATAGTTTTTTGAACGTTTACCTTGGTCATAACTTTGAATGGATGGTGATAGGGCTTTCATATTTCACATGTGTACTCCTCGTGACAAGACCTTTCTTTTGATCCCAAAATATTTTACCTCACGACCTTGGTGTTTGCCATATGGGGGCATCGGTGTTTCACAAATACATCTTATTTCCTCTGTTTTTGCATGTGACATACAAGTTTACTTAATGAATACATATATACAGTTATGCTTGTAAATCTAACAATTTTGATATGTGCCTCTTTATCTTTCAGTATTTACGAATTCAGAGTCCATTTTGTCCAATATGACTCTCGAGTCACTTCCAACACTGTGATAGTGTCCAGTAATAAACAGGAGGCAGGCGCTTCATATCCGTTGTTTTGAGAGCGGGAGGTTGGCCATTTTAGTTGCAAGAAGGTTATCTTGACAATGGGAAATCCAGCTGACAATCAATACAGATTTCTATGAGATGTGTCTGCTGAATTCAGTATCAAAGGCTGAAGTAGACAAGCTTGTGCTCCTAAGGAAAAAGAGATGTTTTGGAATTAAATTGACAGATTTTATTACTTTAATATTTTTGAGGAATACAAGAATGCTTCCAATTCTGTGTTGGGTACCCTGTATAGATGTAATCCATTCAATGAACTGTGTTCATGTGGTACATGGAACACATCAGGATTTGCTAATATATTGCACTTTTTTAAGTTTTCCAGGCATAATAGATGAACTTGTTAACATTTGACAGTTTCTCATTATATATATATTTATCTGGTTTCTCTCACTACAAAAGCCTTTGTTTAATACCATATGTACCAGAAGTCATGTTCGAATTACTGTGATAAATTTTGGCTTTGTTAAAGGAGAAAGTTGAGATATATATATTCTTGTCAGATGTAATATTTGTAGTATGTGTTTCAGCATTTTACAAGATTTAATGAGTAAATAGACATGTGTTGTTCATTAGACATAGACCTTCGAGAGGTTTAAAGGTAACATTTTCTGTGCATATTTTTCTTTTGAGCCCTATGACTACATTTATGAATTAAGCTGGTTTACTTTCATTTGTTCTGTTTTTAGCTCTACTGAAGTGAAGAGCTTATGCATTGGTTAGTTGTCTGTTGTCAGTCTGTAAATACCTGTTCAAAATGCATCTCCTCAATTGAAATGAAATTTCACTTGGAGAAAGATAACATCAGGACACACAGTTCTTCATATTATAATTTCAATGAAAGGGAAATAAAGTTTTGTAAATTTGTGATTCTTTTTTAAGATATTTTGTTTCCTACATTTACCATCAGATTGTAATGAATATTAATACAATGAGAGACAACAAAGATACCTAACTTTGTGTATTGATTTTTCATTTAACTAAAAACTAACAAAATCCATATATTACATAATTAAAATGCATGGTCAAAGAGAGATCGCTTCAAATTAACAGAGAGCAAGCTGTGTCATAGATGGAGAACAGACTATCTTTAGCTGAAGCTTATGGTTATGTAATACCTAATACTTTCAGGGAAATTGCATGGTTTCTGTGTAGTTTCCCTTGAGTGCCCTCCTTCCCTCTTATATGATTGTACTTGCTGTGAAATTTGATGGAACTACTGGTCCAAGAGTTTACGCTTCTTATCAAAACTTAAAGCTTTGAATTGTTAATTCTGATTAATTATTTGTAAGTCATCTCTAATTTTCCAGATGCTTCAGATTTTAGTTTTAACTTTAGATCCTTTTTTATTTACTAAAAAAACCAGTATTCCATTTCAATGAATTATTATTTTTCTGTAAATTTCATTTTGAAAATGCATTTTCTCCTACATTTATCATCAGATTGAAATGAAAGGTAAAGACAGGATAAGAGCCATGTGCAGCCCCCATTTTTAGGAAGTCATCGTGAACAAAAATATAGATCATTATTAATCTGCATGTAGATCATTCTTTAGAAACCCAGTTCATGTCGATCTCAAAATAAGTATCGCTTTTTTAACATATGTCTTATTCCAAATTCTCAGGAAGGTCACAAAGTTATTGAAAAATTTTAATTAATTTTTGGCCAAAACTTTATAGAATTAAAGTATATATTCTCTAAAAATATAGAACGTATACTAGCCTACCTTACATATATTTTACATCTGTATCCACTACAGCTGGTACATAGGCAGATTTGTGCGCCTTGATTTTGTAATGAAAATGTGTGTGAAATGCATGTATCAAATGCTCCGCACAAGTTACGTCCTTCATGTTTCTCTATGTTGGCCATTTTTGATTTTCCGATCTGTAGCTTTGACATTTGTTGAATTTCCATTAATTGCAATGAACTATAATAATGCCCCAGGATGGGACAACTCATAAAGTAGTATGAAAGCTTAATGATTACCTATAATTCACTAGTAACCTCTCACATTTAGACTAAAGAAGGAAAACTCCGGAATTGAAATTTGGCTGTACCCAGAAAAGGGACGTAACTCACGGCAAAGTGTTTATACATTTATTGCTTTTTAAAGATATGCCATGAAACCCAAAATTTACTTAAATCTGTGACAATCTTTTGGCTTTCGACACTATAGTCTAGTATATCATACATTTTTAATAAGGCATCATTTATTTTTTAAAAAAAAGTTTTTTTTAGGTTTCATTCTTTTTATATATTTTTGAAATTTAAGCAAAAATGGGGGCCCTTATTCTACCTTGTCCTTCACTACAATCAAACACGACATAAATGTAAGATTTTATAATCATTTAAAAGATTAAATGATCAAATTTAATTCATTTGTTTCATTTATACATAGTGCAAATGCATGGGCAAAACGTGATAGCTTCAGAGAACAGAATTGTAGCTGAAGCTTATGCAGTGAGAGTGGAAATCATGTTTAGCAGTGTGGTTATGTAACGTCTAATACACAAGGAAATCAGGGCTGGTGTGTATAGTTCTTTGGAAGCCCTTCCTCCTGTTATATGATGCATGTATTATGTAATTTCAAGTTTGAATTTTTAGGTCGCTCAGGTGACCTATTGCTTTTAGCCCGCATTTGTCGTGTGTAAACAATTGAACATATTCAACTTCTTGTTAAGTCCCTTCCAATACTTTTCAAATTTGGTGTGAAGCATTTTTAGAACATGGGGGACAAAAATTTCAAAAACTTTCTTCTCTACATCCACACATATGTAAGAAAAACTAAATGCATAGTCGTGTAGAGCAGGAAATTATAAATTTAGAAGTTCTGACTCCAAGGCGGGGCCAAATTTGGTATGTAGTGTATATATTTAAAACATTTAAATGACATCGTGTTTTATGATGCTATTGATACTAAATTGAAACTAAATAGATATTTAAAATAAACAGATAGCTATTTACCATAATTATATATCTCATTATCCCAGGGGTAGGTTTTAGTGGAGCCAAAATGGTCAGTGATTAAATGTGTTAACAATTGAACATTTTTTATCAAGATAACTGACATTTCAATTCTTTCATTTGAGAGAGTTTTGATTTTCCTGATACTGTATAAAAACTTAATAAATGCATATTTAGGAGAAGCAAAAAAGGTGTACTGAAATTGTGAATTGGCAACCCCAGGGTTCTGACTCTAGGGCGGATCCAAAATTGCCATATAGTGTCAATGTAATATATGTTAGGTAAAGTCTTTCATCAGTATGGATACTTTGGATCAATTGTGTTTCAAGAACACATCAATATTGGAATTTAGGTTAGGTAATCTGAACAGAAAAATTATTATAGATATCGTAGCCCTGGATAGGTGTTTGTGAAACTAATACTCAGGTGACCAATAAGGCCTTTGGGCCTCTTGTTTCATTTATTTTTGAAGTTTGTGGTCTATTTAAAAATTGAGATTTTGTAAAGGGTCAATTTCTGAGATGTTTTGGTGTCCTTGATGATGTAAGATTAAAGAAAATGTTGTAATTGCTGTATTACCTGTCAAGATGTGATTACTTTCCAGTAATCAGTTGTAAAATAGAAAATAGATTATAAAGAATAAACTATTTCAATTCTTTTGTAGTAGTGCAAGTCATTTGCCCGAATTTTCCGTTGTGAACTATTGTAAATTCATGTAAATTTTGAATTTCATGATGCATGAAAGGTGAAGATAACGAACACTGATCTATTTCAAAGTGTGTTTTTGGGGTTTTGAAATATTTTTAGTTCATGAAGGCTCAAGGATCTTTTTTGAAGGATTTTTGTCTAGTGATTGTTGTTGGATTGTTAACTTTTCACATTTTCATCTTCTCTAGAATCACAGGGCCAATGTCTATCAAACTTGGCACAAATCATCCTTGAGTGAAGGGGATTCAAGGCCATGCCCCCTTCAAAGGGGAGATGATCAAGAAAAGGCAAAAATAGGGTGAGGGTCATTAAAAAATCTTCTCAAAAACCATTGGGCCAGATTTTTTTTTTTTTTAAATCCGCGATCAAACCTTGTTGACTGCCTCTATTCAGATGTCCTACTTTTACCGCATTTCCATCGGAATACAATCCCAATGAATGAAACATGTAAAATATGAAAATTAATTTCTTTAAAACTTCTCCATCAAATGTTACGAAATTCAAACTTGATCTGTAGTTTGCCACTCTTAAACTACACTGCAAGTTTCAAATGAATCTATGCAAGCATAAGGGGGTGGGGATCTGGAAAACCAATATGAGACAGAGGGAGAAGAAAGCTTTAGTCCCCTTCGGATTTACAAACCGGTAGAGGACTAATAATGAAAATTTTATAGGATATAACGAAGTTTGGTTATGACAAACTGTTTTTTGCTGGCCCTGGAGGTTCGCTATAATTGTGTTTTACTGTAGTTGAATTCAGGAGGCCCAGGGGTAGGAGGGGGCCACAATAGGAGATCGAAGCTTTATATGGGAATATACGAGAAATAGATTAAAAAATTCTTTTCAAAAGTAGCAGGGTCCCTCAAAATCATATCGAAATGCCAACATTAACATTTCGAAATTGTGTGGATTCAAGGTTGGGTTTTTTTTTTTCATGCCCTCGCGACTGAAGTAAGGGCCATTCTGGGTTTTTTTAATGAAACTTTAACCTTGCTTATAATTTTTTGATGTAGAGTGGCAGGGCTCTCATATTTCATATGTGCATTCCTTGTGATAAGAACTTCTGTGTTGAGTGTAAAAATTTCTACGGGAATAAAGATTGGTTTTTTACCTGTGCTATTTGAAGCTGTGAGTTTTCAGGTCATTTGGGGCTTTAATGAATATTTGAAGGCATGTTTGGACACAAATATAGTAGGAAAATATGTCAGAATTTTTTATATTAAAATTATGAGATGGCGATGGAAGAATATGGCGATATAAGGCCTCAACCATGCGCATTTTTTTATGCGCCGTAAAGGTTTTCATAAGGGGTGGATCTGTAGCTCTTTTATCTGTCCCAATACTTTTTTCAGAGAGCTACAGTACTGCAGCTACCGAAATGGGTTAATATATTTTGTATTCCAATTTCTGACAGTATCGGAAACAAAAGATTTGCTGAAGAATTCCAACCTGCATTTTGGTAATGAATAAATTGGAAGTGGAATATCCAGAAACGGGTTCTGATATGGGAACTAATGTATAAACGGGGTTAAACCGGATGCTATGGGGGCAACGGTCAGCGCGAGCATGTACGTTTTCACCGGAGCCAATCGGAACATTGATCGGCCATTTCCTGTCGAGTAAAAAATGGGTCTTCCAAAATTGATGGAAAAGACCGAGCGATATTCTGTATTGCACCGAAGACTGATGAAGCGACTTTATTAATAAATTCAGGAACCAAACAGCACGTGTCCGTACAATCAGCATGCTTGGTTATTAAGAGAATCAGCAACGCTCAATGAAGGTTATTCATATCTTAAAATCGATATCATTTGAGAAGTTACACTGAGCTCTTTTGAAATGAAAAACTACATTCATGTTTGCTCATCTCAAACATTAGCATTGACAACATGTATATCATTCAATAGCGGATCCTAACATTTTCCGGCAGCTTAAATCATGTCCATGCTGTAATAACTAGGCCTATATATTTTCATTTCATGACTACTTTTATCGGTGGAAGGTGAAAACTCCTACAAACAATACAAAATAGAGAGTTGGACCTTGTTTCTGTGTATAAGTTATGACGTCTATACTAATGATAACATTATTAGTATACAGACGTCATAACTTAAATACAGAAACAAGTGCCTGTGACATGGACCCCTGGATATACCAGAGGTGGGATCAGGTGCCTCGGAGGAGTAAGCATCCCCTGTCGACCGGTCACACCCGCCGTGATCCTTATATCTTGATCAGGTAAACGGGAATTATCCTTAGTCAAAATCAGTGTGCCAAGAACGGCCTAACAATCGGTATGAAATACGTCAGACAGCATTTAACTCAATGATAGTTGTATTGGCAAACTAGGTCATTATAACGACCATAGAATTTGCGAAATGCTGACTTTAAACGGGACTGTTGAAACGACTTGTTTGTCAGTAGCCTGCCTCGATTTAAAAACTGACCATACACAGAACAAGCTCTTGCGTATCGAATGAGTTGAGATATATAAACACCATAATTATGCAGGTGATAATGGAACATTGTTACATAGATATGGGAAGTTGACGATGGAGAAGTTAAAATCATCCCGTTTGTCATACAGTTGAGTTGTCAGTTTGTCGTTAATATACATGTATATCTCCAATAAAATATCTAAGTAAGAAGCAGAAGTGGACGACTCTGTGGTGTCCTTTATATCGAGTTCACAGGGATATATCGAATCGACATATAAATGAAAATTATTGTTGATAGGTAAAACGTCGTCGATATATCTAAATGTCGAATTGAAGGCAACAGCAAGAGATTTTTTCCTCTCATGTAGAAGTTTTTGAATAAATTATGCTTCATAAGAATATAAAAGCAAGCCATCTAACAAAGGAGCACAATTCGTGCCCATGGGGATTCCAACAGACTGTTGGAAGACCTGATCACCGAAAACCACGAAGATATTGTAAATGAGGAACTCCAGCATATTTTTTTTATTTCAACTTCAGAGTACTTGTGAGTGGAATTAGAGTGGTGTTTAACAAAGTAATTTTTTGAATGACTGATCACTAGATGTGAATTTTTCCGTTTTCCATTTTTTTTTTTTTTTTTGTGTCTATGATGTCAAAAAGTCTAGTCTTTAATTTATCGCGAGAAATGGTCGTGTGAAGTGTTGAAAAATCATACGTTTTGATGTTGTTGATTGGTGTAATGTAAAACCCAAGAATGCAGTAATTTCCCGTGGATAAAATTTAATCATGTCAGTATCAGACTACACGTGTTAATAACTTTCACTCACGGATGTGTTACATTTAGCGACGAGGTAAATCCAAACTATTAAATGTATCGATTACCAGAATTTGCAGGAAATCTTATCACAGATACTTCAGAACTGTCATATTCTCATCGTCTACGGGAGCCTGGCATTACCTTGAAAACTTTAATGGATGTAGGTCGCGCTATCGAAGTAGCAGAAACCCAAACAAAAGCTATAGAGACCCAGAATGAACGCAACAGTGTCAGTGCTGTACAGAACAACAAAGTCGTAATCCGAGAGATAAACAACAAGTGACAAAAAATAAAAGCACCAGTGACAAACCATGTGGAAATCGTGACAATACACACGCACGCGCATCAGCCTGCCCTGCTAAGGGACAGCAATGTCGATATTGTAAGAAACTTAATCATTTCCAGAGAGTATGCAGAGCAAAGAAACGCGCATCAGGACATCCGACAACACAGTAATTCTAAACAAGTGCATGAAGTTGATTTCCATTGCGATGCAGATTTAAGCGAAGAGGAATACATGTATTCAATCAAAGAGGAAAAGCACCACCCCCTCCGAAAACTCTTATCTAAAATAAATGGTATACTGTATAATTTTCTCTTAGACACTTGTGCCTCTGTAAATGTGTTGGATCAAGCTGCTCATGTGAAGATCAGCAGTCCAAAACTTGAAAAGGAGACCAATCCGGCTCTTCTTCCCCATGCTGGAGAGAAATAACTTACTGTATTTGGTAGCTGCTGGTTGTCAATTGAGTGGAAAGGAACCATATACAAACACAAATTCTATGTTGTCAAGGGCAACGAACTATAGAGCGGGTAAAGGATGAACCTACACCTTGGATTTTCCCTATAGTTTGTGTCCCCAAGAGGAACCCTGATGAAATCCGTGTGTGCGTGGACATGCGCGAGGCCAACAAAGCCATAACCAGGGAGCGTCATCTCGTGTCCTGAATGGAGCAGCCGTGTTTTCCAAGCTAGACGTTTGTCACGGTTACCATCAGTTGGAATTAGGATCTGCTAGTCGCTCTATCGCGACATTCAACACCCATATCGGAATATTTCGATACAAGCCCCTTAACTTTGGAGTGTCTGCCGCTTCAGGAATATTCCTAGAGACTATCCATAATGTTATTCGCCAATGGTTCCCTCACAGTGGAATAGTCAGGAATGAACCTGGAACAATAGTCCGTTATTCACAGGAAGCTCCTAAGTTCACCCACGTTGGATGGACGTTGCTTTTCTTGAATAGCTGATACTTTTGCAGGATCGAGCGAGATACCAGCATTACAGAATACTAGTCCAAAAAAGTGATTCGGTCGGAGTTGAACTTATACTGACTGGAAATGAACATCCAATCAGGAAAGTGCATTTGAGAAGCTGAAAACCTTGATGTCCAGCGATATTGTAATCTCATTACAACCCGAACAAACCTATCGAAGTTGTGGTTGACGCCAGCCCTGTTGGCCTAGGGGCTATACTGACACATGAGAACAAAGTAGTTGCTTCGCAAGCAGATCACTGAGTGGACCAGAGTCGTGCTACAGTCAGAGAGAGAGAGAGAGAGAGGTGTGTGTTAGCTACCATCTGGGCTTGCGAACATTCTGATATGTACCTGAGAGGCGAACTCCACTTCTGCGTCGTTAAAGATCACAAACATATGCCAAGTATTTGGAAACGTCCTAAACCTTCGTTAAGGATTGAGCGTTGGGGACTAAGACTTCATCCGTAAAAACTAGAAATTACTTAACGACCTGGCAAGGATAATCCGGCTGACCGTATGTCGCGCCATCCTGTTGAAAGCCATACTACATCCAAAGAGGAGGACATGGCAGAGAAATGCCTGCACTTCATGGCTCATGAGGCAACACTAAAAATCTGTGAGTCTAGATGAGATGAAGCTAGCAGCCAGCTCAGATAAAACCATTTCGAAGGCCAAAGACTTAGTTCGCACCGGTAAATGACAGGAAGTGAAATCCCTGAATGATAGCGAGGTTGATATACTGGAGCTACAATCTCTACGAAATGTTCGTGATGAGTTAGTCGTCTACTCTGATAATGTTCTTCTGCGAAATGGATGTATCGTCCTACCGAAATTGCCTAGAGCCCGTGCAATCAATATTGTCCATGAGGGACACCAGGGCATAAGCCGTACCAAGACATTCTTGCTGTCCAGAGTGGTTTCCAGGTCTGAACGACGTTGTAGAAAACGCACCGAAGCACTGTCTAGCGTGCCAGAGTGTTACCGACAAGCAGAACCGTTTTTGAGCCCTTGCAGATGTCGGATATGCCATCTGGACACTAGGAACACCTTGGTGCCGACTTCTGTGGCCCACTTTCGTCAGGTGAATATTTGTTTGTCGTTATTGACGACTGCATGTATTCCCTGTTGTCGAAATTATGAAGTCAACTAAAGCAATTGCGACCATCCCGGTATTGGACAAGTTGATTTCCACATTCAATCAACCAAAAATCATTAAAACGGACAATGGAAGCCATTCAATTCCCACGTGTTCAAGGAATTTTCTGAAAACATTGGTTTCCAACTTAGACGCATTACTCCAAGAAGGCCAAACGCTAATTCTCAGGCCGAGTCATTCAACAAACCAATGATGAAGGCTGTTCGCGCCGCACACGTTGAAAGAAAGAACTGATAGCAAGAGCTATTCCGATTCCTTCGTCAATATAGAGGGACACCTCACCCATCGACGAAGTTCGCGCCATTCAGAGATTCTCACTTCTGTTCAACGGAGAGACAAGGACTAAACTTCCACATTTCGACACATAAACCAAATGCTGTTGACGAGTGTGCCAGACAAAACGACGAAGTTGCAAAACGGTAAATGAAAAACAACGCGAAATTCAACAGCTCACCTCATGATCCTCACTGCGGTGATGTGGTCCTGATGAGAAATGAACAGAAGACCAATAAACTTGCCCCACGTCCGTACGCGTATACTGTAGTGGCCAAGAAAGGAAGTATGGTGTCCGTTTCTCATTCACCTGGGGACCGCCACGGTGGTCTAGATGTTAAAGCGTTCGCCCTGCATGCGGAAGGCCGGGGTTCGTATCCCGGCCGCGACAGACCTAAGTCGTTAAAATAGGTAGTGACAGTTCCATCGCCAAACGCTCGGCATCAGGTGTGATTGTCACGGGTTCTCGGAGATGACCTTAAAAACGGATGTCCCGTATCACAGTAGGTGTGGCACGCTAAAGAATCCTCACTGCTCAATAGCCGTAAGCGCCGAGCAAAGGCCTAAATTTTAAGCCCCTCACTGGTCTTGGTGACGTCTCCATATGAGTGAAAAAATTCTCGAGAGAGATGTTAAGCAAGATACAATCAATCAATCAATCAATCAATCAATCCTTCACCTGGGACAGAAAAACGTACATCTCACAATGCGTCGTGTTTATAGAGGATGCCTACCACTTTCGTTCTTGGTTCCGTGAACCACAACTTGCTGAAGGGGAGGCAGTGATACTCGAATGGATGAAAAGTTGAAAAACTCTGGGCAAAAGATGAAACCTACCGAAAGTTTATCCGCTAGTGAATAGAACTACTTTTATTGGTGTAATGTAAATCCCAAGTATGCAGTAATTTCCCGCGCTTTGTCTATGTGTATGAATATACATGATCAGTGAATAAACCACGTCAGCACCAGACTTATCACTAATTTCCCCCAACGTATATGTTACACATGCCCCTTTAAGAAATAAATTTCATTTTTGAAAATGCGTGAGGATATGAACTGCGACGCTTCACGTCGGCATACTTCATGAGGCGCTAACAGAAAAGTAGGCCGCTGTGAAGCGTTGTATTTTCATTCTTACATTTACATCCTACGTTTATGTAGGAAGTACCAGCGGTTAAAATAGACGTACTATATATATCTATCAAGATTTCATTCAGCTCACAACAGCATCGCATTCATGAGGAATAGCTATTATTACAATTGGTAACGATATCAAAGGCAAATACATTAGAAATATAAATTTATCCCCATAGCATAAAACTGTATTCCTCATATTTACATTTTGTAATCTGTCATCACTATAGGGTTGTAGGTTAAGTTGAATGAGAGAGAGATATAGAGAGACATACGATGAATAGCCTAGTTAATTACAGATTAAACATTGATGTTCATACGGTATCTTTCAACATAATTGTTATTTGATATAATCATATTTTTCATCAACCCAAATTTAGGAACTTTGAAGATTTTTTTTTGTAATTGAAGTAACTATAAACAATTTAAAATGTATGATTAATATGCCTACACTCTGAATTGCGAAATTTTAAATTCATGTTCTTGGATGACAACTAAATTCAACTTGATAGCTTATGATATTTCCTCCTAACATTAAAAGAAGTACAGGATTTTTATATTTCTGAAAGTTAGACGTATACTGTACCTGAGATTGTAAACTATCACTGGTGTACTCATCAGTCCATCTCAACCTTTTTGAGGTCATCCTTGTCACCCAGATCACCTGTTTCGATTGATAGTTGTTCGTCATGTGTTAACATTTATTATTTTTTTGTTTCTCTGTTTTTTTATTTATCTTAGACACCAAACTGTGAAATCCATGGCCTCTTTGTCAGAGGATCTTGTCTTAGGTCGGGAGCCAAAACCTTAAAAATAATATATCTTTAAAAAAATTCTTTACTCAGGGGAATCAAGCGAACTGTGTATTACCACGATGAGCAAGGATGCGTGTACCAAGACTATGTCCCTAGTGTAGTCTCGTGTGATGAAATGCTGTAAAAATCTTTTTCATGCCAGTACAGCTTGAGGGGAAATATGAAGAACATGGATATCTACCAAAAAAAAAATCAAAAAAAAATCCATGATCCCTGGGTTAAGGGTTAGACTCTAGGATGGGGCCGGAATGGGTATATAGTGAAAATGCATTTGATATTTAGAATCAATGTCTAACTCATTACTTTTGTGAAGAAATACCGTATACAAGGTTAGAAAACCATGTAGCTGTCTAATAAACTTAGGAAATTACCAACCCCTTGGCCAGAGGTTCAGGCTTTAGGGAGGGACCCAAATGGGTATATATTGAAAATGCAACTTAATCTTTTGTACTTCTGTGCATTTTAATGAAATATTGTGTGCATGGTTATAAAAAGCAGGTAGCTGTTTAACAAAACTTTGAAATTCCCTCTCAGGGGTTCAGGCCTTAAGGTTGGGCCCTAATGGGTAATAAGTGAAAATGCATTTCATCTTTTAAAATTATCTTCTTTAATTCTACCTCTGTGTGTTGTGAACGAATACTTTATGTATTGTGAAATTCCGCTTTCCTGTGTCTGGGGTTCAGGTTCTGCGACAGAGCTATGAAGGTAAAAGTGGATATTTTATCTAGTAAAATGATCCTCTTTATTTCAGTGCATTGAGACAAAATTCATTGCCCTTATACTTTTGAACAATGAACTTAATCTGGAAAGGTAATGACAACTCGCTCTTTTACATTTTGCTGTCCGTTGAAAAGATTTTGCATGTTGCTAAGGTCCATGAGTCTCTTGTCTACAAACGCACTTCATGGACTTCGTTCGTTTAAAGTACATGTGCATGGCGTGAGAAATGTTCTAGTATTTCTAAAAACTAAGATATTTTTATCAATGACCGCTCATCTGGAAAGTTGTTTCCATCTGGTGATGGTTGCATAAATCAAATGTACATTGTTGCATGTAAAATGGATTCGCTGCCCAGGAAATAAATTGCTCTAAGCCGACATGGTCTATTATTCTAATGTTGATTTCGTCATCGTTCTTTTTTTTTCTTCTAATACTGTAATTTAAATAATTACAATAAGTCTCTTGTTTACAACTATAATTCTTCTGTTGTCTCATAAAAAACAACTCATTAATTCACCACATTCATTTCATGTGTACTAATTTACTTTTTCAAACTCTTGTTCAGCGTTTTAATGTTGAAGTAATTAATTTAAAATATCACTAAGAGGTTCAACGTTTTATCACAAGAGGCCCATGGGTCACAACGCTCGCCCCAGTCACATTGTAACACTATCATAAGGAAGTTGTCATTTGACCGGTATATGCGTTTCCGGGTGTTTGCATATTATTTACACACATTGTAATCGTCATTTATATATTACTTGGAAGATTGTAATAGATACGCATAGACAATCCTGATATTTCTGACAATCTTTACATCCCTGTCATAATTCAGTTTTCAACCCCTCTGTGGACCCGCTCCGTCTCCAGAATCATGGAAGAATTTAGAATCTACACGGGGGCATGTGTGATTCTTTAAATAAAAACTTTTGATAGTAAGAATTTGTCACACTTTTAACAATAAGAATTTTGCACGCACGCACGCACACACATATTGTGGCCCATCTCAGGACTCATGGGGACATAGTTTGAAACAATTTAAATTTACACTGCAATAAAATGCATATGTTTTACAAGAATGGATTCACTAAGTTGAAAGATCCTTTTGTATATACAATAGATATGTTCAAAACCAATGCTTGAACTTTAGATTGATATATTATACTACCTTTACTCCGGAAAAGAAGATTTCAATATAAAAATAGATTTTTTTAAGTGTATAAAGCTCTAGAATACACTGTTGTTACCTTGACACAGTACTTTTGTAATTTTTGAGAACAAATTGTTGAGATATTTTTCAAATATATTCCACTGAAAACTTAAAATTTTCCTCAGGTTCCATTCTGACCTTAGAGGTCATGGTGTAAACAAAATCAATATGAGGATGCTTGTATAGAAAATGGTATACCTTTTCTTCGTTCGCGGTAGCGTTTGCTTTGTGACCGGGAGATCGTGAGTTCAAGCTCCGCTCGTGCCATGGCCGCGTCAAACCTTGGACGTAAACATAGGTAGTGATTGCTCCTTGGCCAAACGCTCGGCATTTAGAAGTGAGAATCACGGGTCATTCTGATATGACCTTAAAACAGGAAGTGCTGTTTCGCGGCAGGCGTTGACACGTTAAAGAACTTCTAGTGTTACAACCCGAGCGTTAGGCTTGTGGTACTTGAGCTACAACTGGTGACGTCTCAATATAAGTGAAAAACTCCCGAAGGGACCACAACAAAGAAATAAACAAACAGATAAGAAACATTTAAGACGTTGTTTTTTCAAGACTTTGAAGTCAGTGGTGAAGCCAGAAATTTCTGAACGGGGAGGGGGACGCAGTGAAGAGCTGGATGTCTGGGGGCTGTTTTGAGACCCCCAGTGAATCCAGCGCGAAGCCCTGACAGGGGATCAGGGGACAAAGTACCCTTAAACTATATTTAAGTGTTTTTGAGTCAGCTCGCGATAGACTCTTGTTATCACCAGCACTGCACTTCGAATTTTGAGTACAAACCTTTGTTGATACATACGCGAGATAATGCAAATAGTTCTTAATCTCTGGTCATTGAAATCGGCAAAATATGGGAAATATTGTGAAATATATTAAAGTGGTTAAAATTAGTATTAAACAAAGTAGTGGTTACTGTGTTCTTGCATTCAAAAGCAGTGTTACCTAATTGCAATATTTTCTTTATCATTTGGTTTGGAGACAACGTGAGACTTCTGGATAACTCGTACCCAGGAGAACCCGTACCCAGGAGAACTCGTACCAAGAAATTTGGGTACGAGTTCTCCAAGAGAAGTCGTACCCATCAATATCTGGGTACGAGTTCTCCTGGAGAAAAACTTGTCAATTGTATTATAAAAATCTGGGTACGAGTTCTCCCGGAGAAAAAACACAGTCATTTTATCTGATAAATCTGGGTACGAGTTCTCCTATAGAAAAAAAACTTTTTCATTTCTGTTATAGAAATCTGGGTACGAGTTCTCCTGGTGAAAAACTTCATTTTGTCATATAAATCTGGGTACGAGTTTTCCTCCATGCGCCGGAGAATAGAGGTACGCCATAAAAATACAATGTCACAGGTTTAAAATTGGTGTTTAATTGCAATAATTATACTAATTATCGTCTCAAGCCAAACAGCAATTCAAATGAAAAACAAAACAACAAACAAGTATGATCATTGTATTTACTTTTTTTTATTCAATTGAAAGGCATGTTCATAGTAAATTATGTATAATGTATGAAATCCTCGATTTTTTCAAGGAGAAGTTGTACCCAGATTCCAATACCTAAAATGGTAATGAGATAAACTCGTATCAAAATTTTGATTACTATATAATGACAAACTTTCTCTCCAAGAGAACTCTTACCAGTATTACGCAAGATCGCGACTACTTTTTCCGTCTTGGTTTTAAATTTTACTTTCCCCTTTCAAAGTCTCGCGAGACCCAGAGTATGCGAGAATTTGGGCATCTTGGTAAATAATACCAGTTCTGCAACTTTTGTCCTGATCGATTCACCTGATTTTAACAATGGTGCACTATCATTGCATTGCAGTAGATTGTAGTAATGATTCAAGAAAGAAACCTAATACGCAGAAATATATCCACAAATGATAGATTTTAATGGAAATTAGGTGGATTTTCCCCCACTGCTGTCAGCCAGAAAATTCCCAAAGCTGAGACAGCTTGCGTAAAAACATATAGCTTCGCGAGCTAAATTCAGGAGTTCATTTTCCCTGCACCCAGATGTTTCACACACCTTTCATTTAAAAATGCTTTTAATTGTGGAATGCACAGGTTAAATCGTCTTCCGATGCCATGTTTGAATAAACAAAAATGCCCAAGATCGACACGCTTTTCCGGACTTCTTTACAAGAGAGTTCCGATAACTCGGTATTTACGATCTTGCGTATTTATATGACAATAAAGACATAGTTTTTCTCCATGAGAATCCATTTAATTAAATGATTAAGTTTTTTTTTTCTCCGGGAGAACTCGTACCTAGATTTTCATAACAATTTTTTTTTCTCCAGGTGAACCCGTACCCAGATTTATTAGATAAATTGACAAAGTTTTTTCTCTCCGGGAGAAGTCGTACCCAGATCTTTATGACAAAAATGACAAAGTTTTTCTCCAGGAGAACTCGTTTCCAGATTTTTATAATACAATTGACAAGTTTTTCTTTAGGAAAACTCGTACCCACATGATAAAATGACAAAGTTTTTCTCCAGGAGAACTCGTACCCGGATATTGATGGGTACGACTTCTCTTGGAGAACTCGTACCCACATTTCTTGGTAGAAGTTTTCCTGGGTACGGGTTCTCCTGGGTACGAGTTTCCCTGATACCCAACGTGAGACAACGTGAATGCGCATGAATACGTTATGTACATTGCTCAATCTCTACCCACAGTTATCGTTCCTTACAGTCACATTAGCAGTGTTATTCCACATGTAAATCCATTATTCTAACTGAATTCTGACGAAAATATATCTGAAATGAAGTAACGAATTCTACATCTGCTTTGTTTAAATAAATAAACAAGGAACGTGTTAACATCATTTACATACGCACGTGATACATTTTTGCGGGAATACTTCATGTAAACAAAACAAAGGAAGAGGCGATCAAGATATTTGAAGACTTCAAGAGAATAATTTGTATCGATACCTGCTACAAATTGTGTCCGGGCTGTTACTGCTTTGTCTTCTCATGTAGATGTGCTGGGCACCATGGATAGCGACCTTTGATCTTGAACGTTTATGTTCACACAATTTTTGAAGCTTTTATGGGTAAATTCCTCTAGCCGATGTGTCGTGTTCCTAGTTTGTGATGTTGCATTTCCATAGATATCGGGTTAAGCATAATACGCATGTTTTACCATACTTTAAAGATTCAGAATTAAAACTTAAAAGACGGTGCTGTATACCCCAACCCCTTGTTGGAAATAGCGGGCGAGTCGACTCTGACGCCCTTGAGGCCTTTGATTTTTTTTTTTTTTTTTTTTACATACTTCTGTAAGAAGTGGACTATATTCGTGAGGGGGTGCGTCTAGCGCGCTGGATCCACCACTGGAACCTCTATGGTGGCAGCACCCTGGCCCTGGGGGTCATGGTATGAACAAACTCGAATTTACACCACATCAGTATGTTTGCATATTGATTTGATAAATGATACCCTTTCGATTCTCACGAAGAATTTTTTTTTCACAGAACTTTTCAATAATGTGTATACAGTGTATTTCTGTGTAAAAGTGAGAACCTGTATTGTAGCCCCGCCCTAGTTCCGGTCATATAGATTATATCTCTACAATGAGCATGAGTGTATATTGATTGTACAAATAATATGCTAGTATTTTTGTTATATAATATTTTAAAGAACTTCCCTCCATATTCCTTATGTAAAACTTTGAATTCCTAATGTGAATCTGTAGTACATGAGGGTACGTGCATAGAGTTCTCTCTTTACATCCATGATAAATTTTTGGCCCTTAGTTTGAACAAACTTGCATCTCCATTACATCTGCATTAATAGATAATTTTTGAGATTTTTTCTTATATAAAAAACCACCCTATTTTTATAGCTTATGGTTCATTTAGTACTCGGAAAATTTTTATCGCAAAGAATTCACCATATTCTTTTAGCAAGACAATATAGTTCATTTCCATTCTACATCAATTAAGTTGTAAAATTTTCGTGTTTTTATTAGCTCTTCGTGTATTTGATAACACTTTGTTATATAAAATGTTAATCACTAATCTACTCAAGTCAAACGAATTTAAAAACTTTGAAGTTAATTGCACTCCAAAAAAGACGCAAAAGACTAATTATTGTAAACTGCGCCGCGCAATATCGCAAATAAAGGACGAGTGTGATCTGATAGCAGCGCCGCGATGTATTATATGATGTTTTAGCGCTAGTTCGCCGTGCTAGGAACACAAAGTAAACTCAGTTTGTTTTAAAGTGTGGTAATAATAATGCGGTTGGTAAATTCGAAAATAAGATTTTTTAAAAAATACAATCCTTTCA
The DNA here is from genome assembly GCF_947568905.1 of Ostrea edulis. Taxonomy (NCBI): domain Eukaryota; kingdom Metazoa; phylum Mollusca; class Bivalvia; order Ostreida; family Ostreidae; genus Ostrea; species Ostrea edulis. Next base: position 83,039,939 of record NC_079169.1, read on the forward strand.
TGCATTTCGCATCACGCGCGATTCTCGAGATTTTGGTATCAAGCTGGAAACATCCACGTGTTTCACAACAAACAATCGGCACCAGCAAGGTACATATCAAAAAGTATAAAATAAATACATAGATAAATTAATTAACAATTTAAAATTCATGAACTAGCTATCCTCAGAGAAAAAATGTCTGTGAGGGAAACGCTGTATGTCATTTTTCATCGACGTCGTAGCGTTGTTGAGGGACAAAGCTTGACATATTAGATATCAACAGGATGGTAATTCTATAAGCCTCCAAGAGCATGGATTGTTTTGTCAAAACTTCAAAGTATAAAAAGTTATTACCACATTTGCAGCCTTTACAGTTTGAGGTATTTGGAATCATGTGTACATACATGACCGCAGCCGATTAAATGAGCAGCGGTTCACATGTACAGCTTGTGACGTCAGATGCAAAGTATGTAAAATTAATGATGTGTGACAATACCAGAACAATTTAAAGACTAGCATGGATATACTATTGACCTTTATATGCAAAAAGTACAAGTATATGTGCAGATTTCACAGCGTATGAAGACATATCGCAGAATAATGACCGCGGCATTCCTTTTTATCTTTGCAATAACCGAGGTAGAATTCCAATCAAGGACGAATTGAAGGCAACATGAGTGTGTTACAGAGAAAACAGTTTTTACAAGTGAAAGAGTATGATTGACAGAACATACTAGTTAAATAAAAAGTATTCAAATTTACAAAAACATAGTGTAATGTACAATTATCACAAAGGACTATGAATAGATCATGATATAACGGTTCTAAAAATATCTAGAATAATCAGATTTTGCCGTCAAAAGATTGATAAATATTTATATAAGCCTAATTTCGTTGGAAGTTACTATGAACAATTGATCAAAGTTATCTATTACATAATGACGACATTGATTGTTCAAAGCGACATTAAATGTTCAGGAACAGAACTTTAAGAACATCAATCAAAGTAATGAAAGTACTTATTCTCTCTGTAATGTTAATGAGGAGCAACAACAGGAGGAGAAGTTCATGCATCATCTTTTATTTTCACACAACTAAATAATACATTTTTTGTAAGAAAATAACAGATATGGATGGGAAACAACATCCCGAAATTGTTAACCATGTTGAAATATAAACTGTATATATCCCGTGGGGATCCAGGTTAGAAAAGATCCTCAGTACCCCCATGCTTGTCATCAGATGCGACTAAATGGGGAGGTCATTTGGATGAGACCGCAAAACCCGAGAACCCACAGTAGGTGTAGCACCATAAAGATCCCTCCCTGCTCAATGGCCATAAGCGCCGGGCATAGGCCTAAATTTGCAGCCCTTCACTGGCAGTAGTGACGTCTCCATATGAGTGAAATATTCTCGAAAGGGACGTTAAACAATATTCAATCAATTAATCAATAAGCTGTGTATAACTTTGATAAACACAATAGTCATCATAATTTTAGCCCCACCCGGGAACCAAAAACCCGACCTGTGTAGTCATAAAATTTACAATTTTGGTAAAGGGCTACCTGCTCCTTCTAAATACCTATATACAAAACGATCGTACTACCATCAGTGCTTTATGTATGTGAACTCTGGAGCAACATGCCATCTGTTGATAAACTTCATTTGCAAAAACACCCTTAATTTACCAACATTATGCAGGTCAGATATGTGCGAATCATTTTTCAATGTTGTACCCATATGTGCTTAAATTGACGTGCGGAAACTTTTATTCTTTGGAAGATTATGTCGTCTGAATCCCAAAACATTAACGAAATCAATATTTCTCGCAAGACTATTTTCCTTTTTTATTCCCGATATTGTAAGGACTCTCCAATCATATGATCTTGTTTCCCATTTACGGAAATTTCTTGAGGATGGATCCTTTCCTTCGAAACTCAACTGGAAGAATATGGTACACGGCATAGTCATGACCTTGCATATATCTCAGCGTCAAATACGAATGTCGCACGACCGTGAATTTCTTTCCTTTATACAAATTTTCTCGGACTCAAAACCGTCATCTATCTGGTTTTAGCAACAAAAAAACTACAAGGAAATTGAACCCAGCAAGTCCATATGCAACCTGTGCACAAATACGTGCTAAATGGACCAATTCCAAAATTGCTCTCTTTGTGGAAGGTCTTTCTCTAATGTGTTTCAACATCCTCTTGCGCATGTTCAGCAACCGTAATTAGTAGGAACAATTGATGGGACGTAATCACAAACTGTTTCGACATACGCCGATGTGCAGAGTTATGCGGATTGACAGAAAATGAAATGTTTCTTGTTCTTCTGGGGCGGTATACAATACACGAAACCAATAATCAAATCTTCCGCTTACTGAACTTCAATCTTGTTCGAAGCGCAGCTGTGCATTACCAGAGAGCTCTCGCTCAGTTACAGGTATCGCCTCCCTAGCTGTCAGACACCATGCCGTTATCTGCCCCCTATCCAACACACACTTTAAGGGTAGTGTATATATGTTTATTCTTCTATATTCTTTTTGTTTGTATATATATATATATATATATATATGTGTGTGTGTGTGTGTGTGTGTGTGTGTGTGTGTGTGTGTGTGTGTGTGTGTGTGTATGCCTTTTCAAAATGTAATATTCATGTATATGTAATTATATATTAACTAATATTGCAATATCTCCACATGGAGGAAATAAAGAATGAATGAATGATACTATATAGCAAGTTTAGCCCCACCCTAGAGTCAAAAGCTTTATCCCGAAGGTCATGAAATCTACAATTTTGGTAAAGGCCTTCTGCTCTAAATGGCTATGCAATTATTTTTCCTTACTGATGTGAGGTTGTAGAGAAGATGCTATTTTGAAAATTGGTGAAGTTAAAAGGATTCAATTGTTAACATACGACGAACGCTGACCATATGCAATGGAAATTAATGGAAACTTTCAAGCCTATCATTCACAACAACTACATATCTTATAAATAATTTACAACTGAGCTCTGGTTTGACAGTGCATGATTCATTTCTAGAAACTTCTCTATAGCTTGATACATTTGCCAGGCAAGGAAGAAAAGAACAAACAACAGTACAAAAAGAATAGAAAAATACACGTATCAATTAAATATACCAAGTAGCAAGTGCCACAGATATTCATGTGAATGTTATGTTAATTCGTATTTTAAAAAATTTGTAACTTTTTCACGCATGTTCGCTTTTATTTTGTACTATCTGTATTATTATCCTTTTCAATGTTTTACTTTGTATTGTAAGAAGATAAAACATTAATTGATTGTCAAAACACACCAACATAAGAAGGACGGGCTATTATGTATACTAGTGGTATGCATCTTTATCGATCTATGGCTTGTATTACAGAGTTCAGTGCATGGTAGCAATCAAAAAACGAAAGCAGAGTTAATTTTTAAAAAATCAATTATGAGGTTGACGTGAATTCAAAATCAGGTTGGGGAGAATGTGATCCAAACAAGCCATAGGAATACATGTACAAGTGAAAGCAAGATTTAAGAAGTTTTTTTAATAAAAAATAATGTGCATTATACATGTGCAAGTGAATGATGCTTATCAACAAAACTGGAAAGAACTCATTTATTAACAAAGTCGTACAGTTTATGTTAGAAATCCAAGGGGATATACCAACAACACCCAAAAGCATATACTGTAGTATTTAAGTTCATATGACACTCAAAAACACAACTATTATTTAGGTACATACATGCTCATGGCGGGTGTGTTCGGTCGACACGGGATGCTTAATTCTCCTAGGCACCTGATCCCACCTCTGGTATATCCAGGTATCTGTGTTTGTTCAACTCTCTATTTTGTATTCCTTATAAGAGTTTTGACATTGATGACTGTTATCTTCACGTTTCATATTATCATACTTCAATCGTCTAGGAGTTTCATAAAAAACATGAATGATACATGTAATACACCGTGCATATAGAACTTCAAAACTGACCTAATAAAAGAGACAAACATAATGTACATGGATTTACCATCATGCACTGCGGTGATTGTTGTTTACTTATCACCATACGTGTATCGCAATTTCTCACATTTTCTTAAAACAAAGCTAAAATATTTTCTCATGTAAGGATTTCAGTCATATCAAACAAGGATATCTTGTACAAATTTTAATTTGTCACATTTTATATATACCTTAGACTTATAATAAATTCTCATAAAGTTCAAATACTTTTCAATATTTTTCTCAAAATATGTTTCAAGCTTCTACTTTGAATCTCACATTTATTGCAACACGTAGGTTCTGATAAATATGAAGGATTTCCCCCCCCCCCCCCAACCGTTTGCCCCACCCTTCCGCTTTCAAACATGATTGATTGATTAATCGTATATTGTTTAATATCCCACTTGAGAAATTTTCACTCATATGGAGATGTCACCATTGCCGGTTTATGGCTGCAAAATTTAGGCCTATGTTCGGCGGGTCTTGGAACGGTATAGGAATTAAACAGAATAGGTATACAGTATATATAGCATTGTATCTTTGTGACCTTTTGTATTGTTGGTCACCTTGATTCAGTACTTTCAGTACTTTGATTGGTAAACGCCATAGAATAGCAGTGATTTCATATTTACTTTACATACACAAGAGAAATATCTATTTCCATAGCGAGTGATACGTATGGGACATTTATTTGATATAATTGTGGTAATATTTGATAAATCAGATTCATTATACAAAAACTGTTTGTGCTGCAAAAACTGTATTTTTTCCATGTTCCCACATTTCAAATAAAACTTAATGAGAGATACGTCACAGACAATCTAAACATTTGGTATATATCTATGTACTGATTTATGAATGGAAATTTGTCGACCACACGGCACACGTCAGTGGTCACGACGTCAGCGAGGTGTAAAACAATCCTTAGAAAACAACATTATCTCCGTCTCTGTACGAGGACAGAAAGACGGAATTAACATGGCGTTTGTAGACACGGAGATCTAACTGATTTTCAGAAACTTTAATGATTTGTTTTCGGAACGACAATTACGATACACCATCCATCTTGTCTGTGGGATATAATTAATCAGTTGTTACATATCAGTGTTTACATCAATACATCAACTTTCAGATACATAAATCAAACAATGGCAGTCGGTCAAACTTGGCTCAAAATACAAAGTAACATATGCGATAATGTTCTATAGAGTACAAAGGAAAATATAATCAAAATTCAAAAGAAACCCAGGAAAAAACCAGGAAGGCCTTTCAAACAATTATGACTGGGACTCATGTGACTGAATCTCATGACTTCTATTTTTGTTAAAAATTAAATTACCTTTTAATTTCTATTTGCAGTTACGCCTATGACTTGTATATAGGCTGTCATGAAAAGGTGCTTTAAGATTGATGTCTCCATATCCTAATAAATCGTCTTTGACTGATTTTTATAGACGGGAGTTATATAATCAAGGAAGCTCGTCCTGACGAGGCGTCTCCTGTAAAAGTTGGAAAAAACTAGAATTATATTGATTTTTTTTTTTTAGCTCTGTTGTTTTATTCATTGAGCGTTATTTATTCATTTACCATTATGGCTTAGTAAGAGAATCAACAAATGTCACACAGAATATGCACAGATAGATGTAACACATATGTCTATATCAAGGGCAGGTCGCACGTCACAGTTCGCCCGCTAGTACGTCATCTGGTAGTATTAAATACACGGTAGTTACGCCCTCCGCTGTCATGTACAGACAGGTGAAATAGAAGGATACATCCCTGTTGTAAATAATAAATGAGGAATTAACTGATTTAGTACCGATCTTATATATATTCTATCACTCAAATTGCAAATATTTTTGTGCAATCAACATTCATTAAAATTCTGCTCTACGTGATCTGTTCCAAGAAACACGACAGAGAAATGACAACCACCATCTCAACGACGCCGTTTAACAACCAAAATACAAATACAAGTCGCTTATTATTTTCTCTTAATTGTTGTTTAAATATAAGGTAATTCCAAAGAACAGTTGTTTTTTTAAATAAAAAAACTTAATATTTCGAGACGTTCTTGCCTGGTGATCACGAGAAACTTCTGTCATCTGTCAAATGTATTCAAACGAAAGGGCAACCGTGCAGATTAGAAGACACCTCATCGGTAATAAAGGTAACATAATAAGTCTGTCAATGCATTTAAAACCGTTTGACAGACACCTGATAATTGTCTGTGTGTGCCTTGCTCTCTCTCTCCGATGAATTTTTTAAATATACTTATTTCAGTATATCGTTATCCTGTTCTTTTCAAATTATTTTCAGAACATGTCACAGACACTTAAAGTGTCAGCTGACTTGTAATAGGGTTAATTAAAAGTATTCACTGCCCTGCTAAGGGCCGTGTAACATATGTATGTCACGGTGTGGACACTGGGTGACCGCTGGATCCCCTGACAATGGGTACAGATCTTCTTAAATTTCGGGGGATGGATTGGTCCTTTTACATGGTGGATGGGTCCGAATGTTGAGTCGATCGCCGACGGATTATAGTCGGGGGACGATCTTCTTGAGGATTGTATGCCAGAGGGAGTTGCACAGGACTAGCTAAAGAGGTGACGAGCCAGCCGACCTAGACAATTTTGTTGAATAAATTTAGATAGTCGCCTAACGATCGCTATTTATATGGCCATGAGCGATTAGCGTGGAGTGGACGAGACTCGCACGTCCTTACCTTCGTAAGAAAACCATGTACAGAGCGCGGTAGACCAATCTCTTTATGGGGATAGATGATCTCTTTCTCCGATGCGTGATTTGCATCAAGTGATGTATATTTGTTGAACGATAGAGAGGGAAATGTACACTTTAACAAATAGGATAACCTGTTGATATCAAATAAATAAACTTTAGAATAAGTATCTGACTCATGGGTCCTCCGAATGTATAGGGACCCTTGATAACGGCTGATCTGTAGCTGTGTTAGGAAGTGCGTATGGGAAAATGAGAAATTATTTTTTACAGTTTCGGTGGAACAATTCCTTATTAATAACAATAAGAGTTTTTGATAAAATACTTTTTAAAAAAATCAATACAATGCTGTTATTGATATGTTTCATTTTTATTCCTCGTCAATCAGATATTAATCTACGATTTTTTTACGAAGTTTTCGCAAGAAATATTCCCTGTAATGACAGTGTGTAAGATATAAAGGCAACTTGATATGCGTTTCCAAGTATTGGCAAATAAAACTTTAATTTACTCGCACTTGATTACAAGTGGCGCCTGTTTACGTCCAAGGCTTTTCTAACCTCCATTTTAAGAGAGCGTCGGAAGGACACTTTTAGATTAGAAAGTTATTGAATATTTAGTAAAAATGGCAGATTACGGTTCATTTCTCGGGAAGCCTACCCAACAAAAACCTTACACTCTCTCATAAATCTCATGTACACCAGAAGTCAACAAGGACGTAAACGAGTCTTGCGCCACCTATGTTTGAAATAGGGGAAAGAACTGACAAATATTGGCAATGTACATTTCTTTGGAAATAGTTTAGAACGCTTAAAACTTTAGCAGTCGATTGTATGCTTTGCATCAAAATTATTTCGTAATCCTTATTACTGGGTACTCAAGTTCGGCGAGTAAGAATGATTAGATAAGGCAATTTATATGAATTCTTAGCATATAACTCATCCACATTGTCATAAAATTTCGTCCAAATATTCCGTTTATTTTCTGTGATATTCAAAAACCAATTTAGAAAAATTAACCTTTTTATTTTTTGTAATGTATTATTTATTGGCTTTAATTAAGCCTTGCGGCTCATCAGCATTATAATAATACATACAAACAAAAACAAATATGAAAAGTGGAGTGAATATTAGATGTACATACATAAACAGTTATAAGTAAAGTATAAATAACATATATATTGGATTTTGGCTAGATTGTAAGAGTAAAGCACTTTCTACAAATTTACCCAGATTACAGCAGAGTAGTTTTCTATTTTGAATTGACATCAGTTGTACCAGTTTAAACATAGAAGCATGGGACCAATACTACTTTCTAATACATGCAGATCTGATATTTTTGTACAATGGGCATATCAAAATAAAATGATATTCATCCTTGATTTCGTTTAAATTTCAAAATGCATACAATCAATCTTGTCTTGCAGTGCCATTACATCCACCATGTTCTATTCTAAGCTGATGAGCAGACAATCAGAATTTTGCTAAAAGACTGATATAATTTTCGGGAATGGATTTCGTCAAGTAAAAGTGAACGGTAACATCATCAATAAGGTGTTTCTACAGAATATAGATGGGTGATTTGTCAAAAAATCCATTACGTGACTGCATGAAGTCAGTTAAACGCTGTTTGAGACATTCTAGAAATAAAATTTCATTATTAACATAGTGGTTAAACCATACATCACCAAATCCTTTCGACAATAATAAACGCTTAAGCTGACAACGCCAAATGCTTGTCTTGTGATCACAAATTAACATGTCATCGTATATGGATTGAAAAATACATTTTTTTGTTTTGATAAATTTCAACCAATATTTAACCATTTTTATCATATGTGAATTATTCATTGGCACACGATCAAGTAAACCATATAACTTGGGGTGCACTTCGTTACATGTAAAATTCGCTTACAAATGTCTACATGCACCTTTTCAACGTCGTTACCTGGGTTTCACCATAATTCAAAACACTTGAAACATAAATATCAAATACATGAAGTTTACTTACGATATTAAATGACAGATTATTACAAGAAGAATATGGCACATACATTTTCTACCCTGTTCAGCGATAATACACTGGGAATTTATAAATTTACCACTAAAATTTAAAGTAAGACCAAGATAATTAAAGCTGTCACCAGCTTCTAGTTCGCTACCATTGCAAAACTATCTGCTGGAGGCATTTATTTTCCCTCCGTTACGGAAGACAAGAACTTTTTTTTTTAATGTTAACTTTTAGGTCCCATTCGTTACAACACACTGATAAAGTATTTAAGATGTTTTGTAAACCTGCAGCTGATCCAGAAGAGTACAGTATCATCAGCGTACATTAGCGTACACCAGCGTACATCAGCGTACATTAGCGAAAATAATGCTGTCACATAAGCTATTAAAGAGTTCATTCTCAAAATCACTCAAATAGATAGAAAACAAAAAAGGGGACAGCCGCTCACCTTGCATTAATCCGTTTGTACATGAGAAGATATTAGCTTAGGCCCCCTGAGCATTCCGTCGTTTCACCAGTACACAGACGTCTGCCAGGCCATTTTACAATCCATATGTAAGAAAGAGATATCTCTTTAACTTAGATATCTCTTTAACTTAAAAATATATCTCTTTAACGGAGAGAGCTATCTCTTAAAGCTAATCAGAATTATCTCTCACCTAGAAAGATATCTCTTTAAATTAGATATATATATCTCCTAACCTTTAGAAATATCTCCTTGCCGTAAAGTGATATCTCTTTCTGGATGTAACGAGGTAAAAGAGATATCTCGCAAAGTTAAAAAGATATATCTTACAAACTTACAGAAGATCTCTCTCTCTCTCTCTCTCTCTCTCTCTCTCTCTCTCTCTCTCTCTCTCTCTCTCTCTCTCCAGGGGCGGATCCAGGAATTGCGGTTACGGGGGGGGGGGGGGGGGGGCGCCACTTTATGAGGCAGGGGGTCTGAGGAAGCTCATGGATTTTACAGATTTTATAGGACTTGAAATATGTCTATTTAAGTCATTTGTACTATTTTCTATCATTTCTAATAAGGTGAAATTAGTAAAATGACGCAAATTTTAAGGGTTTTTGGAAAAAATTAAGCTCTCCCAATAAAGTAATTCAAGAAATCAAAAGATTTTGTCATTTATTTCTCCGGGTGGGGAAAAAATATTGCTTCTTTTATTGTTTAGTACATTTTCCTAAACAAGATACCACGATTTACCTTAAATTTGAAAATTTATTGGGGGGGGGGGGCGGGCGGGCGCCACTGCTCTCTCTCTCTCTCTCTCTCTCTCTCTCTCTCTCTCTCTCTCTCTCTAACTTTGAGAAATACCTCTTAAAGCCACAGGTGGAATACACAAATCTCGCATAGAAACCGTTTTTAAAAATGTCATATATTATGATCGGTGATATGACATTTTTAAAAACGGTTTCTATGCGAGATTTGTGTATTCCATTGAAATATATAAACTCTGAAGTCACATATTTTATCAAAAATACGTCCGAAATACTCAAGGAATTGAACATTTAAAAATACAAGAAGGGGGGTACCGGAAGTCCTGTCCACAAGCATCTGTGCTTAAAGCTAGAGATGTATTTTTTCTATCTGACTATGTGCATGACTTTCGCCATTTATGTGACGTTATAAGCCAATGCAAAATGGTAGAAAAGTTCAGGGTCATAGGGACGGCATTATCCAGTTGCCCCAGGCTGATCCTTGCGAGTTATATAACAATTACATCAGAGTTTAGATTCCCATGAATTTCTAGGAATTGATGGGAAATCAAATTTACACTGAGGTATATTCATAATACTGTCTGACGAACAAAAAGTGGCAGGAAGTGAAATGTACAACATTCGTGATGTTCATCTGTTGCAGTCAAAACATTTGACGTCACAAAGCAATGGGCGGACTGAGAGCTGGGCTGCGTTCAAGATCGTAGCGGCTAGCCTAGGGGCTAGGTATGATGGCTGATTTGTGCCATTTTACAAGGTGTTGTGTTTTCGTTATTTTGAGGTGAAAAATAGCTAATAATATCATTTTGTCGTCTTTTCGTTATCTCGGGTCGAAAAGTTGCTAAATATCGTTTTGTTGTCATTTCGCCTCGAAATAACAAAAAGACGATCAAGTGTAAAATGGCAGAAATCAACCACTATACCTAGCCCCTAGGCTAGCTGCTACGAGCTTGAACGCAACCAAGATCTAAGCTTATCGCCGCGCACGAGTGGGAACATTTTTCTGCACGGATTGGGGTTTTTTAAAATGAAAGCGCTTGCGTTGAAATTTAATTTTGTGGGTTTTCTTCTTTTGATTTAATGTTTATTATATATTCATCCCATGACCGACCGCTTTTTTTCTTCTTCTTTGATCTTTAGGAAGGTGTACACCACATATTATCAAAATTGCTGCGATATTTATAATATCACAGAACTTCGTCTCTATCATGAATATTTATAATATCACAGAACTTCATCTCTATCATGAATATTTATAATATCACAGAACTTCATCTCTATCATGAATATTTATGATATCACTGAACTTCATCTCTATTATGAATATTTATAATATCACAGAACTTCGTCTCTATTATGAATATTTATGATATCACTGAACTTCATCTCTATTATGAATATTTATAATATCACAGAACTTCGTCTCTATTATGAATATTTATAACATCACAGAACTTCATCTCTATTATGAATTCTGTCGAAGATTATGCAAGATGATGGGCTAAATATGAACAAAAAGAACTTGATACCTTGTCAGAATGGATCAACCGTATAGAGGAATATTAAAATCCCGCATTAGACATATCAAAACAAAAGTATACGTACCATCTATCCTTCTGTGTTTAGTAAACCAGAAGTGATAAAAGAATTAGATAGGTTGCATGAGGAGTATGATTGATTGATTGAATATTGTTTAACGTCCCTCTCAAGAATCTTTCACTCATATTGAGATGTCACCACTGACAATGAAGGGCTGCAAAATTTAGGCCTATGCTCGGCGCTTACGGCCTTTGAGCAGGGAGGGATCTTTATCGTGGCACACCTGTTGCGACACGGAGCCTCGGTTTTTGTGGTCTGATCCAAAGGACCGCCCCATTTAGTCGCCTCTTACGACAAGCAAGGGGTACTAAGGACCTATTCTTACCCGGATCCCCACGGGAAGCATGAGCAATATGTTTTGGTTCTAGCTGACAAAGCTTGTAACAACATTGTCTTTGTTTGTAAGGCTCATTATTACAACTGTACTTTAAACGAACTTGGCATTAATTAAACTTTTGGTAATCATACTTATACTCCAACTGCGCTTTCAAAACATGAAATTCTTCAAAACCAAGCTTCAGTTTTAGACACATATAATATCCTAGTCAATGGATCGGATAAATATGAGTTACCGTACTTATACCGAGTTCCTAAACTTCATAAAAACCGTTACAAAAATACGTTGCTGGATCCAGTCAATGTTCTACCAAGCCCCTATCTTAGCTCCGCACAAAAATATTAACAGCTGTGAAGGAGAAACTTCAAACGTACTGTGCGACTACATATGCCAGAAGTGGTGTAAATCAAAGATGGATTCTAAAAAATTCTAGAGAACTTGTAGTAAATCTGAAAGCGCAAAACTTTTCTCAAATCAACAAAATCAAAACGTACGACTTTTCAACACTTTACACGACTATTCCTCACGATAAATTAAAGACTGGACTTTTGACTTCATAGACAGTTGCTTCTTGAACAAAAATGGAAAACGGAAAAATTCATATCTAGTGATCAGTCTTCCCAAAAATTACTTTGTTAAACACCACTCTAATTCCGTGATTCCACGCTCAAGTACTCTGAAGTTGAAATAAAAAAAATATGCGGAAGTTCCTAATTGACAATATTTTCGTAGTCTTTGGTGATCAGGTCTTCCAACAGTCTGTCTGTTGGAATTCCCATGGGCACGAATTGTGCTCCTTTTCTGGCTGACCTGTATCTATTTTCTTATGAAGCTGAAATTATTCAAAAACTTCTACGTCAGAAGAAAAAATCTCTTGCTGTTGCCTTCAAATAGACATTTAGATACATTGAGGACGTTTTATCTAATAACAATAATCATTTTCATTCATATGTCGATTCGATATGTCCCTGTGAGCTCGAAATAAAAGACACAACAGAGTCGTCCACTTCTGCTTCATACTTAGATATTTTATTGAAAATAGATCTTAACGGCAAACTAACTATATCACTTTATGACAAACGGGATGACTTCAGCTTCTCCATTGTCAACTTCCCATATTCATGTAATAATATTCCATTATATATCTCAACTGATTCGACACGCAAGAGCCTGTTCTGCGTATAATCATTTATTAAATCGAGACAGGCTACTGACAAACAAGTTGATGTTATAGGGGTTTGAAGAGTTTCCTTTAAAGTTTTGCATTTAGCAAATTTTATGGTCGTTATAACAATCTAGTTTGCAATACAACCTTTCACTGGGTCAACTGCTGTCTTACGTGATTCAGGCCGTTCTTTACACACTGGTTTTGACGGTCGAGTACTCCGTTTACCTAATCGAGATATAGGGCTCGCGGCGGGTGTGACCGGTCGATAGAGGATGCTTACTTCTCCTATGCACTTCTGATATGTCCAGGGGTCCGCGTTTGCCCAACTCTTAATGTTGTATTCCTTATGAGAATTATGAGATTGATCACTGTTCGCTATCTTCACCTTTGCATGTAAAATAACATATTTGAGATGTTTGCCTGGGTTATGATTTTGCAAGGCAGAAACATTTGAAATAATGATCATCACGTCTGATTGTTAATTTTTTAATTCTCAGAATGTGAAAAGTGAACTTATTGAAGCATAATTGCATTTTTATAGACCTTCCCGATGTTTAACATTCTTGATAGAATACTACTAGAAATTGCAGCAGTTGTACCAAATACATACCTTTTGATCTGTGCCTCTCCTCTCAAATACCAGAGTGTCAATTTAAGTTCTAGCTTCGTAGAATAGAGACACAAAAGATGCTTATACTTGGCAAAGATACTCAGACGATTATCGTACAATCGAGAAATGAGTAAGTATGTAGCTTAGATTTGATGTTAAATACCAACAGATGCGAGATATGTCCCAATTGTCTTGATGTCGATGCTATGATAGGGGAAAACACTTCGAATGACCTAGACATGACCCGAGTGAAAATAAACGGTCGAAATCTGGAAAATGATGCTGTATATATATCTACTATTTTAAGACACTGTGACCTGGAATTCGGCATACATGTAGTTAAGACATTACTCTATGTGTGACGACCTGTAGATTACGCATTTTAAAACGATTATTGGATTTTTTAGGCGTTTGATGAGAATGGATAGGTTTTTTAATCGAAGTCAAAGTTCGATCCCTTTCTTTCTTTATGGTTACGAGGAATTTCGGGTCAAAATGGGCTTAACCTCTGTGCAAAATACTACATCATTTGACGCGTCCAAAATGTTGGGTATCCTATGACTTTAGTGTATGAATGCCTAGGTTTTTGTATTATATATGTATATCAACGACCATACAGCTAGTGTCCCATTTTCTTATTGTTTAATGCGAACAACTTGGACATTTATTTCTTACATTTGTATAATGTAAAATAAGAGAGAGAAAACCCCACACAATCTAAGAACCTTTCTTTGTGATGTTAGCTTAGTTCCTATGTGAACTAAAAGATTAGACAAAACACTGGTGATTATAGAAATGAATGTTCATGATATCAGAGACGTGTTATGATATATTCACCGATGACACAAATTACCCCATGTCTTCATAATTCAGATACCGGTACATGTCCCTATCACTTTAAATCACAAGATACTTAGTGGTGGATCTAGAGTGGGGTAATGGGGGTTGCAACCTCCTTCGGTTGAACATGTTTAGGTCACCTGAGTGACTCATGTGACCTATTGTCGTTGATCTTCGTCGGACGTCCGTTAACAAGTTTACATTTCTAACTTCTCGAAAACCACAAGGATAATTGTCACCACTTCTCTGTGAAGCTTCTTTGTGATGAGAGCAATGTAAGTTGTGAAATTTATTATCTTAGCTCCCTAAGGGCCTCATGGGTAGGACCAAGAACTGCAATTAAATATTAAATTTTCATAAATCTTCACTGTTCCCTCACATGTGGGAGAAAAACCAATTGCATAGTTATCTTTACCTAAATTATGAAAATCATGGCCCCTTGGTTAGGGGCCTAAGCCCTTGGGGTGGGATCAATTCGACTCTCTTGTAATAATGTACATGTATTAAATCTTAGAGAAATTTTCCTTTCTACTTTCAGACATGTGTGAGAAAAACTAAATGCATGATTATGATATTCATGAAGCTTTCCCTAAATAAAGTATGAAATTTATGACCTCTGGGTCAGGGGTTCACGCCCTAGGGTGAGGCCAGTATGGTCATATAGTGATATGTCTTAAATCTTATAAAATCTTCTCTCTCCCACATATGTATGAGAAAAACTAATTGCATAATTATGATTGATGTCCATGAGACCCTCTACCTACATGTAAGATGTGATCACCATGACACCTGGGTTAAAGGTTTAGGCTCTGTGATTAGGCCAACATGGCCATACACATTTACAGTGCATTAAATCTTAGACAAAATCCTTTTCTTTACTACCACAGTAGTGGAGGATAAACTGAATGAATGGCTATAATGTCCATAAAGCTAACCTACACGTGCCCCTGGTCGGGTCAGGGCTATAATGTCCATGAAGCCTTGACCTACACGTGCTTAAATTGTGATATACGTTGCCCCTGGTCGGGTCAGGGGTTCAGATTTAGAGCGGTGCCAGTATGGCTATATAGTGAGAATGTATCATATCTTAGAAAATCTTTTTCTCTGCTTCCACTGCAGAAATCTCCTTTTATCTTATGTATTGTGACAATTATTTTGTGTATAATATATGACAATATTCATGGTCAGGTCAGTTGAGACTTGGTGGTGGTGGAGGGGGGGGGGGGGGGGCTAACTTGGCCATATTATGTTAGTTATGTGTTCTAATTCACTGTGTATTGTAGATGTGTAACAATAAACTGTGATCATGCTATGTGTATTTATTATAAATGAAACTGAAGAAGAAAAGGTTTACACATTTTTGAACTGGAAGTATTTTATCTAAAACTTGTTTTACCCCTCTTCGTCATTCTCTCTTTCTCTCACACACGATTGATTTGTTTAGATTTTTTACTTCTGCTGAAATAGAAACTGACTACATATTTAAAAAGATGATAAAGATTGTCGACTTAAATTTAAAATTTCATGATTTATGGGGCAGGGATACTGATTCCAGGGGGAGGGGATGGTCATAGCATATATATATTACTTACCTAATCCTCTTCGTGCTGGTCAGCACATAAGGCCGTCATCAGAGACTTCCATGCTGGTCTGTGTTGTGTCCATCTCTGGACCTTACTCCATGTCCAGTTATTCTCTTTCATTTCTTTCTCTACCGATCTCCTCCAGATCTATTTTGTTCTTCCTCTCTTTCTCTTACCGGGTGGTGTCCATCTCAATGCAACCCTTGGGATGGAGGTCGGGTGCCTTCTACATATGTGCCCTATCCACAGCCATTTTCTCTTTCTTATTTCCTGTGATAGAGGGGTGGTGTTAGTCCTTGGGTACACTCTTCATTCGGTGTAGTATTTGGCCAGAAGATGGCGAAGACAACAGGTCTGGAAGGCATCTAGCTTTTTTGAGATGGCTTTTGTTACTTTCCAAGATTCAACACCACACAGGAGGACCCCAAGCACATTACTCTTAAAAATCCTAATTTTGATGTTTGTGCTGATCTTTGTTGACCTCCAGATGTTTCGCAGTGCAGCATTCGCTCCTGTGGCTTTAGAAATCCGAGCTAGTACATCTGCCTCGGAGTCCCCATCTGTGATGATAATACTTCCTAGGTTTACAAAGTACATGTATGTGACTTCTTCAATTTTTGTACGATTTAGGTTGATGGGTTCATTTGATTTAGTGTTGACGTTCATGATCTTAGTTTTGGTGTTATTGATTTTCAGGCCAATTTTTCCTGCTGTTATTACAAGCTGGGTTTTTTTCCTTGTATGTCACAGTGTCGGTGGGATAGCAGTGCTATATCATCTGCAAAATCCAGGTCTTCCAGTATTTCTGCTAAAGTCCAACTGATTTCCGTCCGCTTGTTTTGGTGGTATCTCGCATGATCCAATCAATGCAGGATGAAGAGAAGAGGGCTGAGGAGATATCCCTGTGTTACACCCGTCTTCAGTTTGAACTCTTCTGAGAGGTTTGATCCACAGATCACTCTGGAATTTAGGTCTGTGTACAGCATGCTGGAGACGAGTTTATCTATAGCTTATATAAATGCTTAAGAAATAATCTTTTGTTCTGGTGTTGAATTAAAGATGGATACATATTTAGAGGAGAAGATAAAGCTGTCTACAAAAATTACAGATGTAATTATCGAGGGTGTGTGTGAATAAGCTGATTTAAATGCTTCAAACTTCACCCTTCCTTCTATTGTAATTGAATGGGAATTGTATGCATATTTAGAAGGATCTTAAATCTGTGCACAAAAGACTCCATAATGAAGCTTATAAAACTCCCTGACAGGTCTTTGTATAGGCTATGGTTCTCAGGTGACCGTTAAAGCCTGCGGGCCTCTTGTATCTAATATGGACATACTGTGTAGATGTGACCGTTAAGGCCTGTGGGCCTTTTGTTTACAAAGATGGTCATTTTTTTGAGTTGACATTTTGGGGTCTTTAATCCCCTCTGCTTTTAGGGGACGGAAAAGGTACAACTTTTGTTTGGTTGCAACGCCCCCTTTAAAAATTGTATGGATACACTCCTAGATATATCTACATTACTATATAATAATTATGGACTCCATTTTTGTCCTTTAATGCCGGATAATTGGGAAAGAGCTTTCTTTGCTTCTAAGAAAGAGCTGTCTTTTGCTTTTGATATAACAAACACTGTACCTTATTTTAGTTTTCATATTTACCTTATTGTAGTTTTCATATTTGAACTTCTTTTTATCTATTATAGGCGAAAATGAACAAAACAATTCGGAATTTAGAACAGAGATAACTTGAATTTCATAATCAGCGCGTGCGCTACAGGAAAAAGAGTACCAATTCATTTCCTATTGCCTTTGACGTTCTCACTAAGTTTATTCGGATTCCAAGTACTAATAAAAAAAACTGCAAAAAATTATATAGGTTCCAGTTGCTTTTATAGATCATATTTGTACTATTTTACAACACAACGATTTGCAGTGCATTACATTTCGAACACATCCCTACCATGGTAATTTCCTGAGCCATCTCTCGATTTTGTACGATGGTTTTTTTTTATCCCGACAATCAATTTAAACTTTTATGATAATTCTTTCAATTCCAAATAATTTCACTCTTGATATTAGCCAGTCATGCAACACCTAGGCGTTTATTTTGGGTAAACTGTGTGCGGATTACGCATCCGGGGGCTGGGTACTCTCATTCCATTAGGAAAACTCGGACGGAAGAATTAAGCCATACAAACCAAAAGGTACCAAATATATTCACATGATGTGTCCAGAGTAAGAAATATACATTAATCTCATCTTACGAGGCCTAGATTTGCACATCTTGCAAACTGTTTCTGACGGTTTCTATTTTGTTTTGTGGCGGTTGGGAAAGTTTTTTTTTTGTTTTTGTTTTTACTGAAAACAGAAACCTTTGTCTGTGTTTTCTGCTTCTATCGCACGTAGATCTACCCCTTAAAATTTTCCCTTGTGTTGGCTTTCGTCGGCATTTTTCCATTTTCTAATTGATCATGTCAAAGTCACGTGATTCGCCACCGTGCATACTGTGTCTTTACAGTATTCTCATCTTATTAAAGTTCAACATATCAATCAAAATGCACATGTTAGACGCTTCTCTTATATAGATATACACTAACATCTATGTTCAATTATTTTAAGATTGATCTAATTAATCAAAAATAAGTTCAAATGTTATAAAACATATAGCCTATTTCTAAACTCAATTTTCTCAAATGTTCGACACTATCTTGAAGTATCTCTAAATCAGTGAAAGAGAGGGTCAAATTTTATTAAACATGGGTTTTTGTTTACCTATTTCTAATCGAATTGAATCATTTATTTATTGAAGTTAATTAAACTATCTTTAATTGTTTAGAGATATGTTCATTAATTTGAAGATAGGTCTTAATTTGAAAGGATAACTTAATAAAATTTCAAAACTACATGTATTTCACATATATGGAGACATCACAATTATGTGTTATTCAGTACACATCTTCTCAACACAATCACAACAAACCCCAACGTAATGAATAACAGTACACGTACTTTCTACTTTTATTCAATTAAGGCTTCAACACTTGAATGTCTGATTTTTACTTCCAAATTCACAATAATTATCTTATATCCACCCAATCATGCACGGGTTAATGTCCAGTAATAGTAAATATAAATATTATACGTAAATCACAGCGAATAATACCAAATATCATCATTATACAAACATGTCAATCACAAAGTATGCTCCTAGATATAATCGTGCGTAAATCACTGTAGTATAATTATACTACATATCAAAATTACACATAAATCACAAAGTCTATAATTTATATCATGATTACAATTGAATCACAATGGTTACAATAGCTTTGAATAATATCTTTCTTAATGATGAATGATTAGAAGCTGGATTTCATAATACTGATATTTCTAACTTATTAGTCATAAATACACGTAATATTCTTCTATAAGTCAAAAGTTCAATGCATTTTGGCGTAATAGCGAAGACGGACTCCAATCAACGTGTTCAAAACAATTCATTACCTAAATTGCAATTTGTCATCTGTACGACAAGAGACGTAAGGAGAATATTTATAGCAATGAGAGGTACACCACGGGGAATTTTATCTTTCAATGATAATAGTATGTGATTAGACATTAAAATGTGATATTGACAATGATAATGTGAATCAACTGTACAGCCGTATTCATAGTCATTGTCACCACCAAGCAAAACATTCGGGACCTGTTGATTATGGAATTTTCCTTGATGGGGGCCCACTGAACAAAGCCTATTTAAAACCTTGTCGGTGCTTTTTTCTTTACGTGAAAGACTAGCACTGGAGATGTGGAAATTATCCGTAGGAGGGTTGGTGGGAATTATTCTTTGCTTTCAATATGCCTATGGTCAAAAGTGTAAGTAAACATCGCCATATTTTGAGAAAGAGGGGAATTAAGCGGCTTGTTATTCTATTTAGTTTTTTGTATATTTGCTGCATCAATGAATTCGTACTTTTTACGTTTATGGGCATATGTCAAGAGTCCGCCGGACCAGGCGAAATATATATATATATATATATATATATATATATATATATATATATATATACACGATACCATATTTAAATAATTAGAGTATGATCAACTTGACTTATTTATATATATTTTAATCTTTTCACGGACTTTTCTTTGAAGTCTGTCACTGACTACTTATTACTTCAAATGACTGAAATTTAGCCGTTCTGTAGTTTTCAATCTTCTGAACTTTCCTGTCCATATTTCCTTGAAATTTAACGAAATAAATTAGTTTTATTCATTAATCATTAGATAACGTACTATGACATAACGGAAATGATCTAACATACATTATATATCAAGGAACGGTATAACGGTCACGCTACGACGGGCTGGCCCACGTAATTGTTTAGTCGTGTCCTTTCTTCCACAGAAAACAAATTGGGGCAAGAGGTCATTTTTTTGTAAAACTTGCCTTTCCCCCTTCTTTTTCTTGGAATTGTCTGTGTAAAAATGTCTCATACCATGATTTAAGCACACGAAAACATAAGTAAAATGTGTTATTCAGTTTTAGCATTCAGTCGCCAAATCAATTACAATATCCTTTTGTTTCTTCTCTTAACAGTGGCGAATAAAATTGCCAACAACCTGGGAGTGAAATATGCTGTGCGTACAAACTTTGCAGTGGTGGGTCGAGTCCCCCAATCCGTAGCCATACTTACTTTAAAGAACAAAGGAAACACCGAGTTACCAAGTTCAGGATACTCCATATTTTTCTGTCATGACAATTTCTTGTTCCCTGTCAGCTATCAAGAGGAACTTGGTAAATACGAATCTGCGCCTTACGGGGGATCTTTGTTGATAGACGGATATATTTTCCATTTTATCCATGGTTGTATGTACGAAATGAAGGCGATCAATGCTGCCATTAAGCCACAAGAATCCAAAAACATCACTTTATACTTCTCACCATTTAGTGTTTCTAAACATGACGCATTCAGAAACTGGTATATTGTCGATGATGCCTCCAATTACAAAGTGATACCAGACACCCAAAACCGAGACTTTGTGGCAGACTTTGAAACTCCCCTCAATCAGTTACGTAGAACAGACGACTTGGACAGTGTGCCTTTGGAACCACAGGATAGGCAGAACAATACTGTACCTTTCAATAACACCGGAACCTCGAACGGTGTAATACCGAAACCTAGAGTCCAAACAATCGTTAATGCAGCCGCAAACATCGACATTAAAACACCTGGAGTTTGGAAGATTTCCACCAAACACAGGGCGCTAGCGGCTGCAAAGAAATATCTGGCATGTACGTAAAATGTTTGAATGAATTCCATATTTGTACATAAATTGTATATTCTTAACATTAAGTCTGTCGTAAATTAGATGTAATGAAATTTCTAAATTGATCACAAGGCAAACAAAATTGCGTATTTTAACTCCCAAGTGTGTTATTCTATTTTTAGCTGAAACTAATATTAAGACAGATGATGTGGCTCCATCCAATCCAAAGACTATAGAACTCAACCTGAAGCCGGCATCGTACTTTCCTACAAATGAATATGGACCCTTTAGTGACGAAGCTTACGAATTAAAGATAAATCCGAACAAAATTGAAATCAATGGCGCCTCCTATAATGGAGTTATCAATGGCATCCACACACTTACTTCCCTGCAGGCCTGGGGGAAAGTCTCTCGACAAACAATTAAGGATGGTCCAAGATTTTCAGAAAGGGCTCTAAAACTGGACATAGCATCCAACTTTTATAAACCCTCTGAAATAAAAAGGATTATTGATTTGATGGCCTATTACAAGCTTAACCGTCTGTATTTGCAAATCTGGAACAACCATGGACTTCGATTGGATATTGGATTTGGAGTCGCTGAGGTATGCTATAAGCTAATGTTTATTAACAGGATCATCCAAACATTAAAAATTGTCAACCCGACAGATATTCATTCCATCACTTTGTTTGGAGCATTAAATATTCACAATAAGTGCAAATGAGGCGCTATTTAAGTGAAATTACAATTCCTTAATTTTGTTCATAGCGCCAAAAAGCTGTAGGAGGAGCTTCACTTCGATGTTTGTATTTGATCGTTATATTTTAGATCGCTGGAAAAAGGTGTCATGACAGAGAAGAGCAGAGGTGTTTATTTACCCAACTTGGATCCAAACCAGACGGAACTGGTAAAGGAAACGGATATCTGACACCCAGTCAATTCCAAAACCTCTTGAAATATGCAGCAAAGCGCAACATCATGATAGTTCCATCGATTAACGTAGGCGATGATGCACGTGCAGTGGTGGTGGGTATGCACCGAGCCATACAGCAAAACAATGAGGGAATAAGCTTGTTTGATCCTACAGAAGTTGCAGATTTGAGAATGTCTGGTAGATATCCTGGAAAAGACAGTGCCATTAATCCATGTAGACCCGAGACACTTGACTTTGTGAGGTACATGTTGGGAAACTTCACTGATTTGTATGCACGTGCAGGAATACGGTTCAATAGATTGCACTTTGGATCTGACTTCAACACTGAACAAATGATGACCTCCAAGCACTGTTTCCCGAATCCTCCCAGAAACGCAACAGAACTCCAGGCAGCTCGTTCACACCTAACATTTATTAAAGCTGAATTCCTGAAAAATATTGGGGACATATTCGAGGGAGCGAAGGTTGATTTGAGTGGAACAGTAGATTTCTTCACTGGCTTCCCTGATAACAGTCACGTGTCCAGAATGACAGTTATGGACAAGAGCAAACGATACCCAAATATAAGCGCTTATGCCATCAATGATGACTATATGCGATTTAATCCACCTGCAACACCAAATGTACCAATGGAGGTTTACTCTCAGCGCGCCCAACTTTTGAAGAACAACGGCTACAAGGTAACACAATCTAAACGTCATTACATAATTATGTGTGCTTGAGTGTGACAAACTTTTTCTCCCTCATTTTAGCGCCCTCAATATCAAAATAAGGTTCATCAGACTCAACATTTTCCGGTTTGAGATTATTTTAAGTTTTCCAACTAATGTTCGTTTTTATTTAGGTTTTAGTGTCTCCTCCACATAAAACCAAGTTCGATACAGCATACGAACCTGATCCTAACGCGCCCGGAGATTACAGCGTCGCTACCAGAAACGTGAGTTTAAGAGAAGCATTCTCTTGGGCCCCCAACAGCAGATGTTGTAACCTCAATCTCGCCCCCGAACAAATAGCCAACGAAGTTACCAAACACGGCTGCCTTACAGATCCTTTGTGTGAACCCTTTTCAGAGGGCATATCTGGTTTTGATGGTAAACATTTATATAATCAAGTCATTTAAGAATTTCTTCAAATTAGAGTTGGAAAACCACAAATACATTTTGGAATTGGTTTGTGAATGTGTTCAATATATTGTATCTCGGTCAGTGGTAAGAAATAAATAAAAACACAGAAAATTTTCATAAATCGTAATACGTTACTAATGTTTTTTAATAATTGAAAAAAAGCGTCCGAAGAATAAGAATAAAAGGACTTAAGCTTTAAGAACGTTTTCCGTGTTCATATATAAATATATATATCTATATATATATATATATATATATATATCCAAATTGTGTTTTTAAAAAAAATCACAGTTTCTGGTATAAAATATTAAAAGAAATAGAATAAACAGTACACAAAATGTAACGCCTGAGGATTATAAAATGAAAGCGCTTGCGTTAAATTTTTAACTTTGTGTACTGTTTATTCTATTTCTTTTAATATATATATATATATATATATATATATATATATATATATATGGTAAAATATGTATTTATTACAATATTATATTAAATTATGTTAATATCCATATTTTTTTTTCTTGACAGGTACTTTAGCTACTATTGATTCCCGCAAGTTACCCGATATCGACACTGCTATTCAGCTTCTTAGTCCCCGTCTTATGGCCTTCGCCGAACGGTCTTGGACTGAGGCTAAATGGGAGGAATCTTTTAAGGGAGCAACACCTTACCAACCCCCAACGGGACAGCGTCAACCCCAATTACCACCCTTAACTCCCCCCACACCAATCCTGGACGTGGATTTTGCCGAACAGGAGAAAGACTACCAACGATTCAGAAACATTGTTGGTG
The DNA here is from genome assembly GCF_947568905.1 of Ostrea edulis. Lineage (NCBI taxonomy): Eukaryota > Metazoa > Mollusca > Bivalvia > Ostreida > Ostreidae > Ostrea > Ostrea edulis. The sequence continues at coordinate 83,064,152 of NC_079169.1, forward strand.
CGAGGGAGGTCGTGAGATTGGCCTTTAAGAGACTCCCAGTGTTCTGTTCAGCCCCAGGAGCAAGGTATGCAAATTATTTATAAATGATAGTATTGACAATAGCAATAATAATGATATATATATATATATATATATATATATATATATATATATATATAAAGCACTAACAGTGAAATGTATCTATATATAGGTAGAAAGATACTGTGACAATATGTTATTGGTCTTTTTGAATTCTTCTTTAGGGTTGTTAAGGAAGGCGCAGTTTCGAAATTACAATCCTCCTGTATGTACCCGAACATGTTACTATTCGCCAAGAACGATTTAGGACAATATGAAGCACTGACAACTGTACCCAATAAAAATGTGACGATCAAATGCATGTATCATTTGCCAAAGTAAGTGAAGGAAAATTCATTTAAAAAGTTTCAATTCTCGGGAATAAGTATATGAGATCGATTTGAACTAATTTCATTATTTCTATCTGTTCATCAGGTATAGATCTCTTTTTGATTGTCAAGAACAAAGATTTGATGCCAATGTAAGTATATCTGCAGATCATTACGTACATGTTTCATACAATTATACATTAATTTCTATAAGCATGGCAGCAATTTCTTTTTGTACAAAATGAAAAAAAAAATAATAAAGAAGGTATAATGCATATTGAAATTCATATTTAACTCTTTACAGCTTGATAAAACACCTTACGAACATGTCAGTGATCATATACAGCAAAGAGCCGACGCCATTCGCAGAGAACAAGAGGCTGTCAGGCGTCAACAGCAACAAGCATACTTGGCTCAGCAAGCCTTGATAGCTAGACAGCAACAAGCATTATTACAACAACAGCAAGCACAACTACAAGCACAACAACAAGCACAGCAACAAGGACAGCAACAAGGACAGCAACGCCGTCAAGGTGCAAGTACTGCGCAACAAGGTAGAGGTCAAGTAGGTCAAAACCGCCAAGCTGGTGTCCAGAGAGGAGCGGGACTGGGAGGAAGGGCACAACAGCAAAGGATGACGGGATAAGTTAGTCATGTTTGCATAATTGCATAAGCTGGATATTTCCAATGGTACCACTGTTTACATTCAAGAATCCATGATCGAATACTAATGTGGAATTTTTTTAAAACCCTCTCGTGTGACTTTTGCACGATTTAAATATTTTTACACCTTGTAAAATTTTATATGGCGATTTGACTTTTTTCTTGTGTAATTACACAATAGTTCTACTTGAAAATCTGTTTCAGTTTTTCTATTTTATCCTTCATGCTAAATTGACTCTGTTTTGAATTAAGTATTCCACACTAATGCCATATGTTCTTAGACTAATGTAGCACGACAATGTATCTATACTCAAGTATGTATAACTAGCTTGTGGTCCCTAATATTCATATTTAGATAATGAGAATGGGAATACGTGTCTTTTCTACAAATGCAAACGAAAATCGCTCACGTTATAGTCAATCAATTTCTCTCCATACTTATTTGAGACTCTGAACATTATGTGATTCACTGTCGGTGCTATATTCGTCAGTTTCCTGACAGAGTGTGGTAGTTGTAGACCTATATGTTGATAGTATGTTGGATTCTAATTTTTATATGCTTATACAAACTGTTGAACTATTGCATACAAGTTATGTGTGATCTCATGAAAGCTCAGTTATGTTAAACATGACATCATCCAGTGACACGCGCACGTTTGTGGTGCGTTATTCAATAATGATTGAAATAAAATTTGGAAATGGGAGGTATTGCCTATTTTGTATTGCTTATGGATTTATGAGATTGATCACTGTTTGTTATCTTCACCTTTCTAAAACTGTGGTCCGATTTTTCAACAAATCTAGTCCACTGGATGACGTGTTGCATTTATGTGTTGATAAGGATATCCAACATGGCTTATATCATAACTATTTTAACGAAAGTGTTTGGTTTTAGCCATCTACAGACAGTCATGTGACCCTTTCAGATGTCAACACACATGGAGTGAGAACATTTTGATGTGGTTAAAACTGTACATACAATGTATTTGTGTAAAACGATTTATTTTAGTGATTAATTCGTTCGACAGCGTTTTCTCACGTTCCTTGGTCCCATGCTTCACTGCTTACATAGAAGTGTTGCGCATGTGTAGAAGTTCCCAACATCAACAAGCGTATTGTAATGTTCAGTTTGCACGTGGTAGTTCAAACACCGTTCAGATGTAGTGAAATTGTTTTCCCCCCAGAAACACACACTTGGCGGTAAATACAATCAAGGTAGATAACTTCAACTTCCGTTACTAGATAAGTCGTACATAGAAATACATTACACGTACGTATAGTACATATGCTTATCTTAAAAAAAAAAAAAAGATTAGAGTGCTAACGCCATATCTATTATCTACTATGCAAGTAGAGGTCGTAAGAAATGTTTAATTATAAAATTTCTATCATAGTATTTTTAAAGACCTTTATTTTCTGCAAGTAATATGGGAATTTTCTTTATCGATCGGTTTGCATTGCAATACGTGATAGAAAGATAAGATATTCCATAAATAGGTAATAGTTTAAAAGTCGTAATAGTGAATATAATTGGTTGTAATACAACGGATAGAAAGTGGTTAATGGCACCCTTACAAATGCGAGGTCATTGGAATTCACGGAAAAGGATAATCATCCAGGGAAATTAAATTATCCACAACCAGGTCTTGCATATGACCAGCAAAGCCAATTACCTGAGTAAAACGATTGCTGACAGTAAATATTATGTATTTATCCCCAAACGGCGTTTTAAATCTTTGACGCGGTTCTTAGTGTCCGAGCCGGTTCTTAATATCCGAATGCCTAGCGTGGTATTTAAAACAAAATAAGTGTAAGCTTTATCAATGATTTCATCATGTAAAACAAAGATATTTTAGGCTACTTGTAGCATAGTCTAGTCCCCTCCCCCGCCACTCATTGATCACTCGTTTTGGGGACCACAAAACGAGTGATCAATAAGAGGCGGGGGCGGGAACCAGATATTGTCGGATACTCACGACTGATCTCGTCTTCTACCAGCCATGGATATGCGACTATGGGGACCAGACTACATGTGACAATATCAATACATGGAACCCGTGAACCATATAATTAGCCCGCAAAACAAAACCCAGATAGTTACCTGCAAATTGTTTTAAAACATTTTTATTACTTGTGTAAAAAGGTGTTCATCATCGGCGATTTAACTCTCAAATAAAATTCGAGACTACTGTTCTATATAACTCCCAGAATGCCACACTATGGGGCCCAAGCATGCACATTAACGTATATGCTAGCGCCCAAGGGACGCAAATGTTTTCAGGCATATTATGAAGGGTTTGAGGAAAAAATATTTGAACGAATCCAGGTGCATTATAATAACCTTATGTTTCAGAAGCAAATATAGCTTTAACGAGATTAACACTCGTGCAAACCCGAGTAACAGCATTTGATGCTATACAATGTAACGAAACAATGGTTGAAGTACTGCGTGTCCACTCTTTCAAGTCGAATGGTGAACTGTTTCAATATTCGCAAGATTACTTATTCTATACATGTAGAATTGTTGAGAAATGTAGTTATGACGTGTATTCATGTTTTGTCTCCGATTCTCCAAACTGGAAGTTGTTCAATCCGTGTATTAAGAAAATATCTATGATATAAAGCATCTCTTCTGGAATTTTGCAGATGTAGTTACACTTGTTGATATCTGATTAAAGAAAGTTTATCAGATATCTCATATATTTTATAAGATACCTCATAAACTTTATGAAATATCTTGTTTGATATACAAGATATCTTATAAAGTTTATGCGATATCTTATATAGTTTATAAGTTATCTTGTATATTTTATGAGATATCTTATAAACTGTAAATTATATGAGATATCTTATAAACTTTATATTTTATGAGATATCTTATAAACTGTAAATTATATGAGATATCTTATAAACTTTATATTTTATGAAATATCTTATAAACTGTAAATTATGTGAGATATCTTATAAACTGTAAATTATATGAGATATCTTATAAACTGTAAATTATATGAGATATCTTATAAACTGTAAATTATATGAGATATCTTATAAAGTGTACATTCGCTATATCAGAGTTGTACTGTATCTATAGTTAGTTGTACTGTATCTAGTTAGACTTTCTTTTGTTAGTAACCCTCTTGCTATTTTTGTCAACTTTCTTCTATGGAAAAATGGAAGGATTTAGTAGTGCTGAAAATTTTACCATTCCCCTCTTTGGATGAAATACATTTTCAGTCGTCTCGATAGTAAGATGTCTGAACTTTGCCAGAATTCATACTGTAGCTACTGAGCTTATTGTTGGTACTGATGGTGATTGGTTAAATATCAGTTTAGTTTTTGTACGCTTGGAAATTTCACTCATATCATAAAATTAGTCTTTACTGATTTAGAACTGAAATTTTGATGTCGTGTGTAACTTTTAATTTTTAATTCTGAAGGTTGATTGGATGTTCTTTTGTGTCCCTTTCGAGAATTTTCCACTCCTGTAGAGAAGTCATCTTTAGGCTAAATCAGTAAAAGACCTCATGAAGTGCTGAAAAAGTTTTAAGCGTATTCTTTCTAATATGTTTAAAAGGTATTTGGATGTTTTGAAAGAGAAATATGTAATCTAATTTTGATTCAAGCAATATTTAATTCACCAAGATGAATAGGCTAGGGCAACCTTAAACAGAAGTGACAGTTACGGCACAAATTATTACAATATGATATATGGTCATTAAGTTTCAACCTATAACATATAAGATCCATTCAGAAGAATATAGTTTGTTGTTGAAAACACGATGAAATTAGCGGAGTTAGTGCTAAGATGTCTTGAGGGTTTTGGACAATGATTAAAATTGCCACATGTTCTGGAATAAGAAGAAGGAATAATTTAAAAGTTTTAATTAAAAATCGCTTACACCAATTTGACAGAGACGGTCATGAAGCAATACTATTGAAATGAAGATGAAATGACCAAATGACCTTGATATCATAAATCTTATTTGTGGTTAATTATTATGCCCGACCACACCGTAAATAATTCTCGACCCACTCTATAAGGAAAGGCTGACATACGTTCATTACTGAATGATATTGAAAAAAATATTCTAATGAAGGAATATGTGTTAATAATGCATGGAAAAAAAAATGCGTATATGACACACCATTAGTGTTTTGCATTTGAGGAATCCGAATTGGCACGATACATTTTGATTAACTTATGTTTTGTAACTAAGACTCAAGTGATATTGAAGCAAAATAAAGTTAGTAGATTGGGGGGTTGGGTCTTAAGACCTCCAATGGACACGTGACTAGTCCTGGTAGTCAGCCTAGGGTACGAATCCACCGGAAGCTGACACTCCTACGATAAGCATTCTTCAGTTGGTTGATTTTCAGACGAATCAATTCTCTCTCTCTCTCTCTCTCTCTCTCTCTCTCTCTCTCTCTCTCTCTCAAAACACGTTTATATCGTACACGCTTATAACCACTTCACGTTTATTTATCACACCATGAGAGGAATGAAAATTTTATTGGATATAACGAAATTTGGTTACAACAAACTGTTTTTCGATGGCCTTGGAGGTTCGCTATAACCGTGTTTTACTGTTTTTTCAGTTTGTCAGCCTAGCAGGAATCGTCGTAATTGTGCAAACAAATTAATAGGAATTATTTTGTTCATAACATTCATTCTTCAGTGTAATGTAGAAGCATATTCATGCAGTTTGTATTCCTTATAGATACGTCATCGAGCCTTATTTGTAAGTAATGAAACAACTTTCTTCTTTATGAAAACAAGTCAATCGGAATATTATTACTTGGAAAATTCTGGTTTTCACAATTTACAAATACAAAATGAAATCTAAAATTTGTAAAGAAAATATATCCGAGAAAATCTTTATTAAGGTATTTTGCAAAAATAGATTACTCATAAAAATCCGCATAATTCATGAAAATCAGCATCTGTAAAGGGTACCTCCAGTAATTTTTTCTTTTGTATTAAGATACTCATCTGATTATGAAAAAACCTAGTTATAAAAAAAATCCCGTTTGCAGGATTTGTTGTTTAGCTGAAATTAATGGAGATTATTTGAATACAATGTCAGATGACCCCGCTTAATTGACTGAAGTTTCTAGTGTATTTCACTGTATTGATTCGGCATTACCAGTACCATGCACAATCAAAGCATCCGCGGTACGACATATCACCAGCTATCAAAGCATCCGCGGTACGACCTATGGTGACAGGGGACAGTTTCTTTGGTTTTGAAACATGTGGATAGGGGGTATACACCAAAGTCAGATTATGACAGACTAATGAAAAATCATATTTCCCTTTTATGTCAATACTAGTATTTCATATTAGTGTAGTTAATAAATTATTACCCTAAATTACATGTAATCTATAAATACTGGTGCACAAAACATGCTCTGAGCAGGTTCCCCTTTTTTGCTTTGATTTTCCCTCATTTGGGCTAATCCACACCACCCCCACACCATCACAGTACCAAACATGGGGATTTAGACACTGTGCACAATCAAGAACCCTATCTGCCCTTCTCAAAAATCTACCTCTCATATGGGCCATCCACCTTCCCTCACAGCTACAGACCTTTTGCTAGACCCTGCATGTTTTCAACGGAATTTCTTCAGCAACTGACCACGTGTCTTAGTTTCGTATTTGTACCCATCTATATGCTAGGAATCATGGTGACACCTACATGTTGTATATCAACATTTTTACGAAGCACTCAGCTACATTTGACATGCATCCTAAAATTATTGTATACATTTTTACACATGCAATATCACTTCAAATACGGGGTAATTCCATTTTTTGAAAAAGTTGATCGGGCCTATAGTGCGAAACTGTCCCTTGCTACCTATCATCAGCTATCAAAGCATCCGCGGTACGACCTATCATCAGCTATCAAAGCATCTGTGCTACAATCTATCATCAGCTATTGAATTGCTCTTCCGCTTACAAGACACAGCAGGCGTAAGGTTTTGACACAATCTGAGCAAACTGGTATATATACATGTAGTATAACAGAGAGAAGGGAGCTAATAAAGCAGCCATAAATTCTCGGTTGCTCGCTTCAAACTCTCAAAACTTCGGTATCAATTGTGATAATGCATACAAAGTTTTCCCAGTTGAAATTCAGAATATTGTTCTGTTTTATAATGCATAAATTGTTTATCTGACTTCACAGAAACTTTGAAAAAATAAGTCTCAACTTCCGAGAATTAGGTCGCCGTCGTTAACCCTACACCATTTTCTCCATGCAATTTTCCTTCATTACGTTGGATTTTATGCATCCGCCATCCGTTGCAGTCCAACTTGGAATTAACGTTTAAAATATAGCTACTTGTGGTCACCCTCACAACATTTGAATGAATGTTGATCGTCCGTATCAGCAGATCAGATTCGTTTTCACCAGCTATTAGCCTCCGAGTTCAAACGAGTCAACCATATTGTGGTTATTCAGCACTGAATGACTCAAGTTCAAAAGGTGCAAAGCGATTGGACAATATTACTACTTTTGCTGCGGATCTTCACCGGAAATTTAAATCCGCTTGTTCTATGCATTATGCATTCATTGATGATGTAGCAGCCTCTATAGCCTTGTTTAAAGGCCAGGAACCTAACTAACCAAGTCAGATATCAAATTTGCATTTCCTGAGAAGATATAGGTGTAGCCATCTGTACTGAAAAAAACTACCAATCCAACTACAACCCTTATTTTCCTGGGTATAGAGATAGAAACAGTGAATATGGGCATGAGACTCCCACACGACAAGCTTATTTTACCCAAACAGCACATTGAAGTCTTCCTTGACAGTAAAAAAGCCACCCTCAAATCATTTCAGTCACTCACTGGGCTGATAAATATCGCACGTAAATCCGTAGTATCAGGGAGAGCCTTTTGCGTTACAAACCCCACATCAAAACATTTTACGCACTGCTGTTAAATCAATAAATGAATATCTAACCAAAGTTTTTTCAGATTCCTCAATATTGATTCTCGGGTCCATTCCATACGGGACAGGTTATCTAGGTGGGTAAAAACTTTAATTTACCAGCCCGCATCCGTTGACATGGGGAACGGGGAATGCAATGGCAACATCTGGACGCCTTTGTCATGGACCTACTCAAGAGGCATCCACCACCACCAATCATGATGAAACATCTAGGCTTTAATGATCTGGAAACACCAGGACTTGGTGGCACAAACTAAATGTTCGTTTCTTCGCTATAATGAAAGATGAAGATAACGAACATTAATAATGCTGTAGAAACTACCTTAGTATGCTCCTACATCCTACCCTGCTTATACTGGCATATAATCTACCTTAGTATGATCCTACATCCTACCCTGCTTATACTGGCATATAATCTACCTTAGTATGATCCTACATCCTACCCTGCTTATACTGGTATAGGGTATACCTTAGTATGATCCTACATCCTACCTTGCTTATACTGGTATAGAATCTACCTTAGTATGCTCCTACATCCTACCCTGCTTATACTGGTATAGGGTATACCTTAGTATGATCCTACATCCTACTCTGCTTATACTGGTATAGAATCTACCGTAGTATGGTCCTACATCCTACTCTGCTTATACTGGTATAGAATCTACCTTAGTATGATCCTACATCCTACTCTGCTTATACTGGTATAGAATCTACCTTAGTATGATCCTACATCCTACTCTGCTTATACTGGTATAGAATCTACCGTAGTATGGTCCTACATCCTACTCTGCTTATACTGGTATAGAATCTACCTTAGTATGATCCTACATCCTACCCAGCTTATACTGGTATAGGGTATACCTTAGTATGATCCTACATCCTACCCAGCTTATACTGGTATAGGGTATACCTTAGTATGATCCTACATCCTACCCAGCTTATACTGGTATAGAATCTACCTTAGTATGATCCTACATCCTACCCTGCTTATACTGGTATAGGGTCACGGGTACAAAAAAAACCCGGTAAGATATACCCCAAAAAACGTGTTAAAATTAACACACCGATGCACAACTTCATGTTAGAATTGGAGATTCAGTCTTAAATCACTACAACATTTCAGTCCACGATGTCAGTTTATTTAGATACGACGGAACTTGCCTTTCAGTCTGTTTTAACAATATCCAGACAGCGTTCCACATCTTTATGAACAAATTGGGCAATTTTTACCTCGCGAATATCTCTCAGAAGCAAAAACACAAGGATAGCTCATCTGGTTTGAAAGCCACGATTGCCACATTACACCATGCTGCGCGTGGTTTTGTTCTCGGAAGTGATGTACAGCAATTCTGGGGAAGATTGAAACGTACATAAATATTCATCGACGCCAACTTACGAACGACGCCAAATGATGACGCGAGATCACACATGTAAACATCGTCTTCCTGGCTACGTTTGTCAACCCAAAACATAGCTTTTCTGATAAATACTATAAACTTTATTTAGCAAGTCTCTAAACTTTTAAAACATACTAGTTTACCAGTCGTTGTTAAATATAGTTTCGGTTGTAAACTGAGTTTTCAATTGTTAAAATGAAGTTTTTTGGTTTTTGTTGTTGTTTTGTTTATGTGATCATAAGCTCGAGCATGTGTTTTGAACCATATCTGGCTAAATAGAAAGGTAGTGAGTGGGAAATTCATTAAATATTATTTAAAAGGGAACGGAAGTATAAATCATATTAATAAAGGATAGACATAAATGCCCTGTGCATAGTATTATATGTTCTCTGGGAAAATGTAACACTTTCATCTGTAATGGAATAATGTACCTATATGTCATAAACAGGTACTGTGGATTCCTCATTGTTCGTGGGGGATCGATGTTCGTGGATTTCGTGGGTCACTCTTTCCCACGAAATTACGTGTCCTCAAACATTTTTTGAACTAAGTAGAATTATCTCTCCTGGTGACATTGTATCGCTTATCCATGAAACTACGTCTCTACGAACCAACAAAATTTTGCTTATCCACGAACATTGGCCCCCAGGAATTAAAACGATTCCACATAAAGAATAGATATCGAATAACCCCAAAATAAATGAGAGATATACGACTCTCTTGAGACAAACAAAGTTTAGCGATACTATTGGAGTACCTTGATTCTACAAAAATCTGAAGTTTCTCCGCGCAGACGACCTATGATTGACGCATGTTCTCGAGAAGTAATTTGTCTCAAGGAAGTAGGGTCTTTGATTGATCGTCACTCTTACACACTGGGAAATGCTTACAACAGGTAAATGCTAGCACACAGGTCGTTCAGCCCATCATTTGTCCTTTTCTTCTTTTCTTTAGAACAAAGGTAAATGCTTACAAATGTACTGCTTTAAAAAAAAAAGACAGAATATAGATATATCAGATGAAGGAAAATATCCGTTCTGTCAATTTCCTGGTACCGTGTAGCGGTGTACATTGTTACATGTGTGTTGATAATGTCTGTGTATGGTATGTTTTTTTCGACAGATTAGTTTTTTTTCTAATGCCATTTTTATTTCAATTTTGTTTTCTGTTTATTATTTTTTGAACTGTGACAATCTATAGGCGTCCCTTGGAAGGCTGGCAGATAGGGATATTTTCGTATGTTCTTTTAAGCGAGAAGTAAGCAATAGAAATCTTCTATACTTATAAATCAATAAATTTTGCCAAAATAGTGATCTTTCATTTTCAATGAACTACCCTAAAATAGCAACCAAAGAATATAAATAAATAAATAAAAAACTAAAAGAAAGAGAAAAGAATAAAGTGGTGGACATGTTTTTAACGGACCCGAACCAGTGCAATTTTATTTTAAATGACAACTTAAAATAGTTTTGATAATTGATGAGTAAATAATTAAAGTACACATGTTCATGTCTTCAATCCATGCTTCTAGTCTTCAGTCGTGTTGGAAATTTCATGCTTCTAGTCTTGAATCAGTCGTATTGGAAATTTCAACATTGAAATGATATCTGTAAATAATCCGAAATTACTCTCATCTTTAAATAAATTACTAAAAACAATACTACAGTTTTACCTTCCTCACAATATCGCATTTTTTATATTTTGAAAAACAATCTTATTTACATGAACATCCATCTTTCTATTTTAGGAGTAAGAAGAACAAACTGGGTGCTTATTTATGAACAACTGTTTGAACGGTATTCATTTCTACACATTTATTTTCAATAGAACATCTCTGAAATTCGCATACTATCCCTAAATGTATACATACATAATTCAACTATTCAGTTACCCGTCCATTTCAAGTAATTCCACCTTTAGATATTAAAGTAGTTGATTAATTGAATTATTGCTGTTTCATTGAAATAATGATATTTTTTCTTATTACTGTACGCATTAATTTAGCAACTTCTTATTCAGTTGTTGATATATATTGAATAATTCAATTTATAATATCATCAAGTTAACAAGAGTACCACCAATGGTACATCATACGCCCGTGGAAAGCTAATATAGGGTGTTTTTCTTACACTATGATTTGAAGAACTTGGCTTCAAGTAGTATCAGCAATCATCAGGGTGCGACATACGTTCTTTGCATCATAAAAATTGACAAATCATATACTCTCTATGTAATATTTTCACTTGACATAAGATGTATGTGTACAAAGTTTGATGGTCCTAGTCCCAACGGTTCAGTCTGTATCCTGCTACTACGACCTTGAGAAACAATTGACATCCTCCACTTGGCATATAGTGTATGTGTACCAAGTTTGACTTTCACAGCCCCAACAGTTCGATCTGTATACTGCTACAAGGTTTTCCTACTAAGTGATACTGCGACCTTGACCTTGAAAAATAATAGGCATCTATGCTCGTCCTTTCTCATCATGGTGATCAATTATACCAAGTTATAATATCCTGGAGCTTACAGTTCGGTTTGTATCTTGCCCTCAAGGTTTCCTACTTACCGTGGTGATACTACAACCTTCACTTCTGATCTTGAAAACCAATAGGCATCTTCCTCTCATCATGGTGATCAAATGTACCAAGTTGTAAAATCCTTAAGCTTACGGTTTGGTCTGCATCCTGTCCACAAGGTCCGGACAGACATCATACCATAATACATCCCATCTTCAACGGGCGTATGAAAATTATCTAATGATATCATTAAATGATTTATAATCAAAGACATTTTCAATTTAATATGCGATATTTCTTTTATTTGAAAAACGTAGTTATTTTCAAGTACAGCGCCCATCGATTCATTAATGAAATGCGAAGATAACTAATAGTATTAGTATTAGATCAATCTCATAACTCCTATAGGCAATACAAAATAGACAGTTGGACAAACACGGACCCCTGGATACAACAGAAGTGGAATCAGGTGCATAAGAGGAGTAAGCACACCCTGTCGACCGGTCACAACCGCCGTGAACCTGATATCTTGATCAGGTAAACGGAGTTATCCATAGTCAAAATCAGTGTGCCAAGAACGACTTAACAATCGATATGAAACACGTCAGACAGCATTTGACTTAATGATAGGTTGTATTGACGAACTAGATCGTTATAACGACCATAGAATTTGCGAAATGCTGATTTTAAACCCCTGCACTATCAACTTGTTGGTCAGTAGCCTGCCCCGATTTAAAAACTCACCATACACAGAACAAGCTCTTGCGTATCCAATCAGTTGAGAGATATAAAGACCATATGCAGGTGATAATGGAATATTGCTACATAATTATGGGAAGTTGGCGATGGAGAAGCTGAAATCATCCCATTTGTCAAAAAGTTGAGTCGTCAGTTTGACGTTAATATCTACTTTCAATAAAATTCCTAAATATGAAGCAAAAGTGGACGACTCTGTGATGTTTGTTATTTCGAGTTCACAGAGATATATCGAATCGACATATGAAGGAAAATTATTGTTAATAAATGAAAAGTCGTCGATATATCTAAATGTCGCATTGAAGGCCACAACAAGAGATTTTTTTCCTCACGTAGAAGTTTTTGAATAAATTCTGCTTCATAGGAATATTAAAAACGGGTCAACTAACGAAGGAGCACGATTCGTGCCCATGGGAACTCCAACAGACTGTTGGAAGACCTGATTACTTAAGACTTCATAGATATTGTCAATGAGAAACTCCAGCATATTTTAATTCAACTTCAGAGTACCTGTGCATGGAATCAGTAATTTTTTGAATGACTGATCACTAAATAAGAATAATTCCGGTTTTCATTTTTGTTGAAGAAGCAACTGTCTATGATGTAAAAAAGTATGGTCTTTAACTTATCGTGAGGAATGATCGTGTAAAGTGTTGAAAAAAGTCATACATCATTTAAAGATAGATTCTATCAATTGAATTTCACAATGTCTTTCATTGAATTCAAGAAAGCAATAATTAAATGTTTCAGTAAAATTTGCTAATAAGGAACTCGCAAACTGACAAACTACCCACTAGGCCCCTTAATTGAACAAGCTTGAATTTACACTACCTGAAGATACTTGCATATTGATACGACTTATCATGACCCTGCTGTTCTTGAGAAGATATTGCTTGTAGGAGTTATGAGATTGATCACTGTTCGTTATCTTCACCTTGCATTGAAAGATGTTTTCTTTATACTCCCATATAAAACTGAGAATCTGCACTACCTGGATATTCCTGCATATCAATTGTTAAGGGTCAGAATCACCCTTAATAACGCAATAATTTACTAACAAAGACAAGTTAGATAAGTTAGAAATTAGGACAATTTGTTACCAATTATTGAATGAAAATCATAGCAATAACAAAGTACTAACTTAGGAGAGGTGTCCAATGCCGAGCTGAAGCTACACACAACACAGTCACAAGTCGAACATTAATTTCAGTCACAATAATGTTAATATATCCCCAGATATATATCCAAAGAAATGCGTTTAATAGCCAATTCTTAAAGTGCTTTTCTACTTGAGCTTAGCACCATAAAATTCACATAAAAATGAAGCCCCTGGAACATTCGAGAAATACACAGTTATGTAACCAGTGTTATATCATATTTCTACAGATGATAAACATAGAACATCTAGAACAATCTAGGTCACAGGTGTCAATCAAGTACAAATATTACACAGCATCTTCTCCTTCAAAAAGTTTGAATGACATGAAATCTTACATTCTCCACAATACATGTACATCATTTAAAGCAACAAAACAGAGAACACTCTTGATAAGACGTTCGCTATAACATTGTCTTTGCCTTTGATATCTTTGATATCAATATCATACTTTTGTAATAATGAACACTAATAATCTTGCGAGTCTTTGGTTGTCGTTTGATATTTTATGCTAAAAAGTGAAAGGGTTGTGATCCGTAAAAACAAGAATAGGATACACAGTACCACCCAAATAAACATCACAATGTTGTAACACTAACACAGTACCACCCAAATAAACATCACAATGTTGTAACACTAACACAGTACCACCCAAATAAACATCACAATGTTGTAACACTAACACAGTACCACCCAAATAAACATCACAATGTTGTAACGCTAACACAGTACCACCCAAATAAACATCACAATGTTGTAACACTAACACAGTACCACCCAAATAAACATCACAATGTTGTAACACTAACACAGTACCACCCAAATAAACATCACAATGTTGTAACACTAACACAGTACCACCCAAATAAACATCACAATGTTGTAACACTAACACAGTACCACCCAAATAAACATCACAATGTTGTAACACTAACACAGTACCACCCAAATAAACATCACAATGTTGTAACACTAACACAGTACCACCCAAATAAACATCACAATGTTGTAACGCTAACAACAAAGCAAGACCCTCTTTTTCAATGGTTGTAAGTTTCTATGAAAAATAAACAACTCTATCTACATTGTCTCTATGTTCTTGAACTAACATCGACAGTAAGGTTAAATTGCTTAGAAAAATCTGGAGCTGAAAGAAAGGGACTACTTAAGAGAACAGATTTAGTTTTGCCAAACGAAAGGTAACGGTCCTTTGTCCATTTAGCCCTCTTCTGGAATACGTTGGTAAGTGGACTAACTGTTTAAGAAAAATTTGGACAAAATATTCTGTGAAAACTTGTCACGCCTAAAAATCTCGTGAACTCTTTCTTGTTTGTAGGAATCGGAAACTTTGCAATAGCCTCCATTTTATCCATGGTATGTGTAACATAACCTTGACCTACTTTATGACCTAAATACTCCACAGTAGCATGACAAAAGTCACTCTGTGCAAGGTTCACTGTTAATTTTGTTTTTCCCATGAGTTGCTGAAGATGATAGCATCATCAATGTAAGCTTCACATCCTCGAAGGTCATGTAGAAGGGAATGAATCATCTGCTGAAAGGTCGCTGGAGCATTTTCCATACCAAACGGCATCACTTTGAATTGAAATAGGCCATCTGGATTTACAAATGCAGATATTTCGTTGGCTCTTTCAGTCAATGCTGCCAGTAACCTTTTAACAGGTCAAATCTCCGATTTTGTCAATACAGTAATCAATTTCAGGAATCGGATAGCAGTCTGTTTTTATGACGTAATTCACTTTTGAGTCAGTACATAATCGGTAGGTACAATCAGGTTTCGGTACGAGAATGCAAGTGAACTCCAGCCACTTTTACTTTGTTCAATAATGTGATTGTTCAGCATGTACTGCACTTCTGTTCTTCATTACTGCAATTTTAATGGATTTAAACGACGAGGATGCTGCTTGATGGACAAAGCGTCACTTACTATAAGCAGCATCGTTTTTTAAACATCTGAGGAGGTGGAAGAATAATTAGTCATAAGACATTCAACATGTTCTTTCTGGTGAATACTGTAAATGGGGAAATGATTGCGGTGGTTTTAATTTCGCTATGTTCACGGTCGGGGATGTTTCCGCGAAATTAAAACAACTGCAATCATTTTGCAAGTGTGACACAATATATTTTGAACAGTTACCAGTAATCAAAATAAAATTTGAATTCCGGGAAAATAAAACCACCGCAATTAGACCAATATGAAAAACCGCGAACTTTTAGCACCGCGAAATTAAAACCATTTACAGTATTCAAATGTCCAAGTATAGCAGCCAGATTGGCAAGAATTTCGGAGTTCTTGAAACGGAAACTCTGATTGACGCTTTTTTCTGTAGTTTCTACACTAATTTCATGTGAATGTGACAAACTCTGTTGTTGTTGTTTTTTTTTTTTTTTTACGCCGGCGAGCTGTTTTAACTACAAAGTTCACATCACTAAGCTTGCTTTTAATTTCATAAGGACCATAATACCTGCCTGCAAAGGATAACCAGGAACAGACAAAAATACAAGATCCTTATCACCTGGTTTAAAAACTGTTCCTAGCTTTTTAGTCATGCCAAACTTTCATTTTGGATTGAGAACTCTTGAGATTTTCTTGTGCCAATTTAATTCACAAGCACTATGAAGCCTCTCTTTGAAATTAAATACATAGTCTAAAAGGTTAAAATTACAGGTTTCAGTCAGCCATTTTTCCTTTAGCAATTTCAAACGACCTCAAACTGTATGACCAAATACTAATTCAAAGGGACTGAATCCTAGGAGACTCCTGAAGTGCCTGTCATGCAGCAAATAAAACAAGGTGAACGCTTTCATCCCAGTCTTTATCATACTCATAACAATATGTTTTCATCATATCATTAAGGGTTTGATAGAAACGTTCAAGTGCCCCGTGAGACTCGGAATGATAAGCAGTAGACTTTTACTGTCTAACACCCTAGCGCATGCATGGCCTGTAGAAACAACCCCGACATAAAATTTGAACCTTGGTCTGATTGAATAGCCTTAGACACTCCTACAAAATTGAAAAACTAAATAAGGACCTTAACTATGGTCTTTGCTTTAATATTCCTAAGAGGTATAGCTTCAGGGTGGACGTACACATGTATGATGATTTCAGCTTCTCCATCGTCAACTTCCCATATTTGTGTAGGAATATTTCATTATCACCTGCATATGGTGTTTATATATCTCAACTGATTCGATATGCAAGAGCTTGTTCTACGTATAGTCAGTTTTTAAATCGAGGTAAGCTACTGACAAGTTGATGGTACAGGGATTTCAACAGTCTCGATTGAAGTCAGCATTTCGCAAATTCTATGGTCGTTATAACGATCTAGTTTGTCAATACAACCTCGCATTGGGTCAAATGCTGTCTGACGTGTTTCATACCGATTGTTAGGCCGCTCTTGGCGCACTGGATTTGACTACGGATGACTCCGTTTACCTGATCAGGATATAGCCCTCACGGCGGGTGTGACCGGTCGACAGGGGATGCTTACTCCTCCTAGGCACCTGATCCCACCTCTGGTGTGTCCAGGGGTCCGTGTTTGCCCAACTATCTATTTTGTATTGCTTATAGGAGTGATGAGATTGATTAATGTCCGTTATCTTCACCTTTCATGTAAACATCTCAATGGAACAGAGTAAAGTTTGTATGTTGACGTAAAGTAAAAGTGAATCAAAATAACATAATTTATACTTGGTGTTTTATATGAACGATGTCCATGGCTGCTTTTCTGTCTTTGAGTATTTGGAGAGAGTCACATCACATTCACGTTATTTCTTTGTGGACTAGTAAAATTTCCTACATCTTATGCAATATCATTGCATCCATACGGAGATGCAGTACATAGAGTCCTGATCCATTTATCTTCTCACTGTCTACGAAAAGGGATACTTAATGTTGAATTGTTTGTGTGATGGTAATTCCCCCCCCCCCAAATCCTGACCTTCATGGACAAGATGGAGTGGTCCGGTGAATTGAAATGCTTGTAAAGAAGTTGGTTGCCAACATTATTTATTTGAAACACGTGCCCCGATATTCTTTTATTAAGTTAACCCTTAGTTTCTCCCTAAAAAATTAAGCCACATTGATTACACTCAATAGCGTAGACAACGTTAGAAGATTTAAAAGTCTTATCAAACGTTTTGGTACAGAAACTACGCCCGGTGAGATTACTACTAAATGAATTTCTAGCGATCAATATATCACAAGTTTTACAATTTTTTACAGAACATTTAGAGATCGAGCATATGGGATCTGAAAAGGAATCATCAAAAATATCTCTTAAAGGAACATGACTATCTTTAAATTGGGTATACAAATTTTTATTTTATCTAAATTTATTTCACAGAAAGAGAAAACACATATTTGTAAATATGGAGATCCGTGATGTGGAACCTGTGAGTACAAGAAGGGAAAACATATTCAAATCTGGAAAGAAAATAACACCAAGCACTAACATGCAAAATGGAAAATCTAAAATATTGTACAATGTGCCCCACATACAAAGAGTTCTACGTGAAAGGTGAAGATAACGAACAGTGATCAATCTCATAAATCCTACAAGCAATACAAAATAGATAGTTGGGCAAACACGGACCCCTGGACACACCAGAGGTGATATCAGGTGCCTAGGAGGAGTAAGCATTTCCTGTCGACCGATCACACGCGCCGTGACAAACGGGAAGATTCGTCGTTCGAACACACAAACACCAGATTCAAGATTCCAGTGTCCACAATACCCCGTGCTGTCAAAATTTTGCTTAATGTGGTAAAGGACAATTTAAAACTTCCGTTTTTTAACAAAATGTGGAACGAAGATGAAACATAAATGATTGCTTTTATCAAAGGAGGATTTTTTCATAAAACTGTTTAAACCTAAACTTATCTATAAGTGATATGATTTTTCTTATCTAGTATATGTTTTATTTCAATGCTACCAGAAGTAATCATTATGGCATCAACTTGAACAAGGAAGATTATGACGTCATGAACAGTAACGTGGTATCCTATCAACGCATAATTCAAACAAACTGTCTGAATAGCAAACACAGCGAAAGCACTTACAACGCATAATCCAAACAAACTGTCTGAAGAGCCAACACAGCGAAAGCACTTACAACGCATAATCCAAACAAACTGTCTGAATAGCCAACACAGCGAAAGCACTTACAACGCATAATCCAAACAAACTGTCTGAAGAGCCAACACAGCGAAAGCACTTACAAAGCATAATCCAAACAAACTGTCTGAAGAGCCAACACAGCGAAAGCACTTACAACGCATAATCCAAACAAACTGTCTGAAGAGCCAACACAGCGAAAGCACTTACAAAGCATAATCCAAACAAACTGTCTGAATAGCCAACACAGCGAAAGCACTTACAGTTTCTTATTCTTGTGATATGATATATCATAATAGATAGTGAATATATATATATATTTTGAATGCAATGTGTATCATGTATGATCCTCTTAAATGTACATTAAATAACTGTATCTCACTTCCATGCGTGTGGCAGCGTGGCGAGAATTTCATCGTCATCGAAAGCAAGTTTAATGACTTGCCTAGTATGGCATGTCAAACGTTGCAATATTTGATCTTTTCCATTTGTATTGTATAATTTTCCATTTGTATTCTATATTTTCCATTTGCATTGTATAATTTTTGATTTGCATTGTATAATTTCCATTTGTATTGTATAATTTTTCATTTGTATTCTATATTTTCCATTTGTATTGTATAATTTTCCATTTGTATTCTTTATCTTCCATTTGCATTGTATAATTTTTCATTTGTATTGTATCCAGGGAATGTTCATTTTGATTTGTTACGAAGGATTTCATTAGTTAACGTCACTGATGTACCACAAATGTAGACGTCCTTAGCACACAGGGACGTACGTAGCAATGACGGTTCTTTATCGTGCCAACACCTGTGCAGCGATACGGAATATCTGTTTTTAATGTCATTACGGAAAGACCTGTGATTCTCACTTTTGAATGCCGAGTGTTTGGCAAAGGAGCAATCACTGTCTTTGTTTATGTCATAGGTTTGATGCGGCAATGACAGTAAAGGTTCTCGAACTCACGACTTCTCGCCCAAAAACCAAGCGATATACTGAGCTACCGCGACCAGGTCCATGCAGGACTAGTTATTTTTTAAAATACGTAGTTAGCTCTAGTAATGGCAAATCCCACCATGCCCCCGGATCATTTAAAAAAAAAAGATAGAACAGTCCAGAAAAGGATACACATTTTTATTTAGTCAGAATTCAATAGATTCGGGGGACTTAATTCGGCCCTTGGGTCCCCACCAATTGTTAACATCAAGTTTGGTTTGTTACAAATATTCAATGGATTAATCTTAAGTTATCGTTTATCGAATTTGGTAATGCGCGAGATGTTGAAGAGGTAAAGTTCAGGAGCCACGTTTTGCAGGAATGTACCGTATTTTCCAAGTGTAATAGCGTAACACCCCCCACCCACCCCCCAATTGGTTGTTCGCTTTTATGCGTCTAATGTGATCAGCATATTCAAACTAGTCTCCTATTTAACCACTGGCTGATCTAGATAATTCTGAACGAAAGGATGCAGTAAACTGCTGGATGTCTGGGGACTGTCTTAAGATCCCTAGTGAGTCCAGTGCAAAACCTTGGTGGAGGAGGGGGGGGGGGGGGGGTTGCAGGGGGGGGGGGGAGGGCGAAGTCAGTGGCGGATTTAAGCGCCCCCCCCCCCCCCAAATTCAAATTTAAGGTAAATCTTGGTATCTTGTTTAGTGAAAAATGTATTAAACGATAAAAGAAGCAATAATTTCTTCCATTCGCGGAGAAATAAATGACAAAATATTTTGATTTCTTGAATTAATTTATTGAGAGAACTTAATTTTTCTCCAGAAAGCCTTAAAATTTGCGTTATTTTACTAATTTCACTTTATTAAAAATGACATATTTCAAGCCCTGTAAAATCTGGGAGCTTCCGGGGGCTTCGCCCCTTGGACCCCTACCAGGGCTTCGCCCTGGACCCACTGGGGTCCGCCTCAAGGCGGCCCCCAGACCCCCTGCTTCATAAAGTGGCTCCCCCGTAACTGCAATTCCTGGATCCGCCCCTGGAACAAATGCCTTCTGACAAAATAAAACGTACATGCATGCTTTTTTCGACATCTATATACAAAATATCATATTTATGAAGGGAGGGAGGGGGATCTCCCAGCGCAAGATTCCTCATTGCCAGCTACATGTATGTTCAACTAGTCCTTATATGGAACCGATCGCGGTAGTTCAGTGATATACCCTTTGGTTCGTAACCGTGAAGTCGCATGTTCGAGTTCTACTCGTGTCACGGCTGCATCAATATAGTTAATACTTTTCCATACGCATTGCTATCTAAAACTGAGAATCACGGATCTTTTGGATAATGTGACCTTAAAAGCAGACATCCCGTGTTGCGACAGGCGTTGACACGTTAAAGAACCCCCCACTGCTACGTCACTGTGCGCGTACAAGTAGCATAGTAAGTCTATTTGTGGACGGCTAAATATAAGTGGAACCTAAACTAATGAAATCCTTTGTAACAAATCAAAATAAACAATCCCTCGGATGCAATACAAATGAAAGAGTTTGCAATGCAAATGGAAATTTTACAATGCAAACGAAAAATTTATATATTTACAAATGGAAAATATAGTATACAAATGAAAAATTATACAATACAAATGGAAAATATAGAATACGAATGGAAAAACATACAATACAAATGGAAAATATAGAATACAAATGGAAAAACATACAATACAAATGGAAATCATACAATGCAAATGAAAAATTATACAATACAAATGGAAAATATAGAATACAAATGGAAAAACATACAATACAAATGGAAAATATAGAATACAAATGGAAAAACATACAATACAAATGGAAATCATACAATGCAAATGAAAAATTATACAATGCAAATGGAAAATATAGAATACAAATGGAAAAACATACAATACAAATGGAAAATATAGAATACAAATGGAAAAACATACAATACAAATGGAAATCATACAATGCAAATGAAAAATTATACAATGCAAATGGAAAATATAGAATACAAATGGAAAATTATACAATGCAAATGGAAAAGATCAAATATTGCAACGTTTGACATGCCATACGGTCTAGCGCGCTGGTTACACGCTGCTAGGAGATTTGGTTCCGCAGGTCGTGAGTTCAACCCCGGGTAGGGGCGGAAGTGGGTATCCAAATAAAGTGAAATTTTCTGTGATATATATATATATATATATATATATATATATATATATATATATGGACATTACTAAGTGATTGTCAAAGAGAAAATCTTTGAATCAGTCGTGGACCGAATTCAGTACCATTGCTTTACTAGATAGGTGATCCAACCACCTATACATATATCTAAATACATGTATATATTTATCTAAACAGGCCAACATTCAAAGTATGGTCACATTTTAAAATTACAATATAAAATCTAAAGCTATCTCGGAAGTTATACAAGAACTCTTCACATAGAGGAGATAAAAAAATTATTTTAGAAGAAACGTCACGTATGGCCTTAATACCAAGAACAGGGGGGGGGGGGGGGGGGGGTATAGGGACGGGGGATCAATTTATATGGATGATCACTTTCGCCTCTACTCTACTATATATAAGCGTGTGGTGTGGGTATGCTTTTTTGGTGTATGGTGTTTTTACGTTTCATTGGGGAATTCTTCACCCACGAAGAGACGTCACCGACTTTGTGTGTGTACATGTATATTTCAGCTATGACGTCATTGAAAGCCCGCGTCTTCAGATGACCTGACATGATTTACTTTGGTGGACACAGTGGCGTCTTAAACTATCTTATTTGCATATTTATTATAAGAAGCCTTAAGTCAAGGGTCATTACGTTAACTTATAATAACCTTTCGGATCGGTCTCGGCAAATATACGGACATGCCTGGACTGAACGTCATCCAAAACGGGTGTCCACATGTATTGATCCATCATATCGGAGCATGTCTACAGACGTTAAATTCGGTATATTCCGTGAACTCATACATATTCATGAATATGACGTGGTCGGTCTTACCTATTACATCTTACTTACATCCTATCGTTGGTCAGTAAGAGTCATTCATTTCCACAAAGTCGATATGAATCGTCATTCCCCGGTTAGGATTTTGGCCTTAGTATTTGCTCTGTGTGGGGGTAAGACTTCTGCATATACTTTTGATATTTAACAATGTCTGCCTATTTTTCAAAGATGAATTCTTTATAATGGCACTAGATATCATCTTGAACAAACAAATTTGATATACATCCAAGTTATGTTAATTTTTCGACTACATTTACTAGGTTTTATAGAGGTCAAGTAGCATTTTGATCGAAGCCATGAAACTCCACAATGTTAATGCTGAGAAATATTATACCAAAGAATTTTTTTGATAAAGTGCTATTGTAAAAAGTACTTAGAAAAATATTTCTTGTCGACATGCAGAAAGCGGAACAGCCAGAATTCGGCGTGACAAATTAACGACACGTTAACGAGAAGCTGGACAGTTTACGACATTTTCTGTCTTACATGCTCATGGATTTCTTGGCATGTAATAAAGAACATAAATATTTGAATATAACTTGTGGTGTTTCATGTACTGAAATATGCATTTTTTTGTCATAGCAATATATTGCTGAAATTAAGTAAAATCAATATTTCATTACATGTAATCTCAATTTTGTTATGTTTTGACACTTTAAGAAAGAGTTTTGTGCGCTTGTTGAAAAACAGTAAAGTATGACTGTTTTCATACCCATACAACCCTTCATAGGATTTGTTTGATTTTGCCGT
Source organism: Ostrea edulis (assembly GCF_947568905.1). Classification (NCBI taxonomy): domain Eukaryota; kingdom Metazoa; phylum Mollusca; class Bivalvia; order Ostreida; family Ostreidae; genus Ostrea; species Ostrea edulis. Next base: position 83,087,865 of record NC_079169.1, read on the forward strand.
TGCACATGATGTCTCTAAACATCGCGGTACCTTTCTTCAACTGGTTTAGATGCAAAACTCATTGAAAAACAATATTAAGAATATGATTCTTACATTTATATTTCAAAGTGATTCGTGAAAATAAAACATTTGTTTTCTTCATTTACCGTCTGATTTGTGAAATCAGATTAGGATATGGTGACATTAGTTTAGATTTGTGTGGCCTTACTATGTTATGCAAGATACAATGGTGATTTTTAGTGACAATGTCATTTTGGGTATCACATTGACTAAAACATGGCATGTTCGTCATTAGTTCATTATCAGCTGTCCATGAAAGTTAATTTCGTAATAATCAGTACTTTAAGAATCAGACAGTGTATTCACTTTACTGAATGATGTACATGTATAGTTCTATCCTGAGGACAAAACACTTCTTAATTATTAATTAATAGCATGTAATTATTGTCAAAATCGTCTCTTTGGACAAAATCTGCCACAGGTCATATGTAAACAATTTTCTTGTTTCTCATTATTTTACACAACAGCCTGTTTTCAATGGTATGTGTGCGAGAACAGCAACATGTACATCACTCGGCCTTAACAGTCATTAGTACGTGGTTTATACCTCCAATAGATACCAAATTGACTTCGCTAAATAACAAGTGTAGTGCCAGGCTATTCTAGACCTTTTCATGAAATCAATGTAACAATTTAATATATGAATTTAAAAGGTTTCTTTGAAGCCAACAGGAACAAAGAAGAATGGCAACAAAACAAGCAACATGTGACCAGACACGCACCATGTTTTAGCATTTTATCGTTGTTCATCCGCAGTGATCCGGGAGGAAAGAAAACCTTCGAATTGCAAATGACATCGGTGGCATTCACCGGCAGGTGTAGCATAGGGGCGCACAATGGGATTTCGTAACATTGTAAGATGGTCAAATAGGATTTCACCACCCCTCCCCCCAATTAATAAATAAATTAATCAAATGAATTCAAGTTCCCCGCTTCATGTTACATTGTAGTGGCAGCTCTAACAAAAATATATCAACTTATGGTTTCCTGTCGTGAAAACTGTAATAATGTAGTTCCACTATATAGTTTAAAAGACTTTGACATTTTTATCTACTATCATGATGAAACTTGGATTTGCTTTACCACAGTATGAATGACTACTTCGCTTAACTATAGTATAAATATGGATACTTTGATATTAGTAATTGATATTAAAAATTTGATATTTTGTTTAACTTTTACAGTATTAAATCAATGTTGGGTATACAATTCTTAAAGTTTCATTGTTCATTTCTGAGAGATCCCGTGTGGATCCGGCTTAGAAGAAGTCCTCAGCACGCCTTGCTTGTGGTAAGACGCGACTTAATGGGGCGGTCCTACGGATGAGACCGCAAAAACCGAAGTCCCGTGTCACAGCAAGTGTGGCACGATAAAGATCCCTGGCAATGTTGACGTCTCCATATGAGTGAAATATTCTCGAGAGGGACGTTAAACAATATTAAATCAATCAATCAATCATTTCTGAGAGGGAATGCACACTGGAAACTAACTTGGCCTTGAACATAGTGATATTAACTTCTTATGGCCGTCAACACCATAAGGATCATCCGCTCATCAAAACACCAGAGCTTCTAGTGAAGTTTCAATGCTGCAGCTCAAGTGCATTCATCTGAGATAGTTTAAGGAAGTCATATATTACCGTATAAAATCCAGTAACCTAGAACATTGACCTTTAAAGCTAAAATACTATATCAAATCTTCAAATGAAGTTTCATTGTTAAAGCTAGAGTTGCACGTGATTTGATAGCTTTTAAGGAAACCATTCCTTACTCATGACCAAATATACCGTGAAATTAGACTTTATAGAGGGCGAAGCCCTCTTACGGCCCGAAGGGCCGTGAGAGCGGAGCTCTCCCTATAGGTAACACGTATATCATGTTTAAAAGGAAAATATAGGAAAATAATGAAAAATTAAACCATACCTATGGAACTTGAAAAGTTTGGTACCAATGGCGTCGATTCGAATATTAGCGCGTGGACATGTATTCCTCCATTTTGAATCTCGTCTACCCTAGTTCACGTCGTTCTGAGATGTTACACATAAAATCCGTAAAAGCATGTAAATCTTATTTTCTTAATCATATATAATCACTCCACGATTAACGCCATGTTTTTTGTTGTGGTTTAAACGCTTTGTTTGTAAATTTGCTAAATAATGACGCTGAATATGACGTCACAATGTACTGTTTACATCAATTGCGTTATATTTCCCGCGTTCAATATATAGGTGGATCAAATGTCCAAAAATTAGGATGCTTTGATACAGCTCCGTCCGCGTGCTAACTTCGGGTTGTTTTTGTCCTGTTTTGGATATAGATACTAATGTCAAAACTTTTTTGCTTCGCCCTCAAACACGGTCACGCCGTAAAACATATTAGATTCAAAATCAATTGATCGTATGCTCAGCGAGACTAATTGCTAATTATCTAACAGTATTTGAGGTATCATCATCCATAAACCATGACGTTACAGACAACCCGACGATTTGCTGAAGCGGGAAACAAAAATTGTTCAAATATGTTACATCTTCAAACCAAGGTCTCGTGTCAGTTCCACGGTAGACGTCCACACAATGAATAGTTTAACAACTGATATGGAATCTTAAATACTCGAAACTTTCTTTCGTCCGCCATATTTCTTTCAGATAGCTTACTTTTCTTTTCCTGTAAAAGCCCCAAAGTGATTTTCTAGCTTGATTCGATTGGTACATACCTAAAAGATTAAGATATATTTTTTCATGGTCAAAAGTACAGTGGCCATTACTTCTAATGCATAGGTAACAAACGCAGACAAATCAGATATCTCATTGGAGTTCATTTTACATTGTGGAATTAATTTGAACAAGCGTAATAATATATTTTTGGCAAGTGCGTATCTCTAGTCTGTTACAGTAATCTCGGGTAAACAGTTGACTGCATTCGATGCGTTTTCTTGGCAAAAATGTCAATGCATAATTATAGAGGGCGAAGCCCTCTCACGGCCCGAAGGGCCGTGAGAGCGGATCTCTCCTTATAGGTAACACGCATATACATGTTTAAAAGGAAAATGTTGGAAAATAATGAAAAATTAAACCATACCTATGGAACTTGAAAATTTTGGTACTAATGGCGTCGATTCGAATATTAGCGCGTGGACATGTATTTCTCCATTTTGAATCCCGTTTACACAGCAGTTCTCGTCGGTCTGAGATGTTACATAAAATTCGTAAAAGTATGTCAATCTTATTTTCTTAATCAAATATGATCACTCCACGATTAACGCCATGTTTGTTGTTGGGGTTCAAACGCTATGTTTGTAAATTTGCTAAATAACGACGCTGAATATGACATCACAATATACTGTTTACATCAATTGTGTTATATTTCCCGCGTTCAATATATAGGCGGATCAAATATCCAAAATTAGGATGCTTTGATATGTCCCTCCTCATGCTAACTTCGGGTTGTTTTTGTTCTGTTTTGGATATAGAGACTAATGCCAAAATGTGTTTGCTTCGCCCTCAAACACGGTCACGCCGTAAAACATATTAATCTACACATTAAGTGATGTACACTGCATTATACACACATTTAGTGAGGTGCACAGCATTATACATGTATACACATTCAGTGATGTACACAGCATTATACACACATTCAGTGATGTACACAGCATTATACACACATTCAGTGATGTACACAGCATTATACACACATTTAGTAAGGTACACAGCATTATATACACATTTAGTGAGGTGCACAGCATTATACACACATTCAGTGATGTACACAGTATTATACACACATTCAGTGATGTACACAGCATTATACACACATTTAGTGATGTACACAACATTATACACACATTCAGTGATGTACACAGTATTATACACACATTCAGTGATGTACACAGCATTATATACACATTTAGTGATGTACACAACATTATACACACATTCAGTGATGTACACAGCATTATATACACATTTAGTGATGTACACAACATTATACACACATTCAGTGATGTACACAGCATTATATACACATTCAGTGACGTACACAGCATTATATACACATTTAGTGATGTACACAGCATTATATACACATTTAGTGATGTACACAACATTATACACACATTCAGTGATGTACACAATATTATACACACATTCAGTGACGTACACAGCATTATACACATTTAGTGAGGTGAACAGCATTATATACACATTTAGTGATGTACACAACATTATACACACATTCAGTGATGTACACAACATTATACACACATTCAGTGACGTACACAGCATTATACACATTTAGTGAGGTGAACAGCATTATACACACACACATTCAGTGATGTACACAGCATTATACACACATTTAGTGATGTACACAGCATTATACACACACACATTCAGTGATGTACACAGCATTATACACACATTTAGTGATGTACACAGCATTACACACACACACATTCAGTGATGTACACAGCATTATACACACATTTAGTGATGTACACAGCATTATACACACATTCAGTGATGTACACAGCATTATACACACATTAGGTGACGTACACAGCATTACACACACATTTAGTGATGTACACTGCATTATACACACATTCAGTGATGTACACAGCATTATATACACATTTAGTGATGTACAAAGTATTATACACACTAGGTGACGTACACAGCATTATACACACATTTAGTGAGGTGCACAGCATTATACACACATTCAGTGATGTACACAGCATTATATACACATTCAGTGATGTACACAGCATTATATACACATTTAGTGATGTATACAGTATTATACACACTAGGTGACGTACACAGCATTATACACACATTTAGTGATGTACACAGCATTATACACACATTCAGTAATGTACACAGCATTATATACACATTTAGTGAGGTGCACAGCATTATATACACATTTAGTGAGGTGCACAGCATTATATACACATTCAGTGACGTACACAGCATTATACACACATTCAGTGATGTACACAGCATTATACACACATTCAGTGATGTACACAGCATTATACACACATTCAGTGATGTACACAGCATTATACACACATTCAGTGATGTACACAGCATTATACACACATTCAGTGATGTACACAGCATTATATACACATTTAGTGAGGTGCACAGCATTATACACACATTAGGTGATGTATACAGCATTACACACACACATTTAGTGATGTACACAGCATTATATACACATTAGGTGACGTACAAAGCATTATACACACATTCAGTGATGTACACAGTATTACACACACACATTTAGTGAGGTGTACAGCATTATACACACATTCAGTGATGTACACAGCATTATACACACATTTAGTGATGTACACAGCATTATATACACATTAGGTGACGTACACAGCATTATACACACATTCAGTGATGTATACAGCATAATACACACATTTAGTGAGGTGCACAGCATTATATACACATTTAGTGATGTACACAGTATTATATACACATTAGGTGACGTACACAGCATTATACACACATTCAGTGATGTACACAGTATTACACACACACATTTAGTGAGGTGCACAGCATTATACACACATTCAGTGACGTACACAGCATTATATACACATTAGGTGACGTACACAGCATTATACACACATTCAGTGATGTACACAGCATAATACACACATTTAGTGAGGTGCACAGCATTATATACACATTTAGTGAGGTGAACAGCATTATACACACATTCAGTGATGTACACTGCATTATACACACATTTAGTGACGTGTACAGCATTATATACGCATTTAGTGATGTACACAGCATTATACACACATTCAGTGACGTACACAGCATTATACACATTTAGTGAGGTGAACAGCATTATACACACATTTAGTGACGTACACAGCATTATACACACATTTAGTGATGTGTACAGCATTATACATACATCTTGTGATGTACACAGCATTATACACACATTTAGTGATGTACACAACATTATACACACATTTAGTGATGTACACAGCATTATACACACATTCAGTGATGTACACAGCATTATACACACATTTAGTGATGTACACAGCATTATACACACATTCAGTGATGTACACAGCATTATATACACATTTAGTGATGTACACAGTATTATACACACATTTAGTGATGTACACAGTATTATACACACTAGGTGACGTACACAGTATTATATACACATTCAGTGATGTACACAGCATTATACACACATTCAGTGATGTACACAGCATTATACACACATTTAGTGACGTGTACAGCATTATATACACATTTAGGAATGTACACAGTATTATATACACATTCAGTGATGTACACAGCATTATACACACATTCAGTGACGTACACAGCATTATACACATTTAGTGAGGTGAACAGCATTATACACACATTCAGTGATGTACACAGCATTATACACACATTTAGTGATGTACACAACATTATATACATATTTAGTGATGTACACAGTATTATACACACTAGGTGACGTACACAGCATTATACACACATTCAGTGATGTACACAGCATTATACACACATTTAGTGACGTACACAGCATTATACACACATTTAGTGATGTACACAGTATTATACACACATTTAGTGATGTACACAGCATTATATACACATTTAGTGATGTACACAGTATTATACACACATTTAGTGATGTACACAGTATTATACACACTAGGTGACGTACACAGTATTATATACACATTCAGTGATGTACACAGCATTATACACACATTCAATGATGTACACAGCATTATACACACATTTAGTGACGTGTACAGCATTATATACACATTTAGGAATGTACACAGTATTATATACACATTCAGTGATGTACACAGCATTATACACACATTTAGTGACGTACACAGTATTATATACACATTCAGTGATGTACACAGCATTATACACACATTCAGTGATGTACACAGCATTATACACACATTTAGTGACGTGTACAGCATTATACATACATCTTGTGATGTAAACACATCTAGTTATACATTTTGAGCATATCTAATGAAACGCACATATAAGAATGGACATTGAAATATTAGCATATTGTGTTGTACATTGCATTATCTAAAGGAACATATGATGATTCCCACTTCAATTTAGTAATGATCAATGAATTGAAAACATGTTGCTCTCTCTCATAAATAATCGCAACTCAGTGTTATTTTTGTAAAACAGGGAATATTAACAGGAATGTAGCATTCACAAGTAAAACATTCAATCTACAAAAGAAGTATTTAGAAGTAAACCATTAGGTGTCCAGTGTTGTATTTGGAGATAAACCATTAGGTGTCCAGTGTTGTATTGGGAGATAAATCATTAGGTGTCCAGTGTTGTATTGGGAGATAAATCATTAGGTGTCCAGTGTTGTATTTGGAGATAAATCATTAGGTGTCCAGTGTTGTATTTCGAGATAAACCATTAAACGTACCGTGTAGTATTTCGAGATGTACCACTAGGATTACAACATTGCATTCAGAAGTAAACTACCGGTATTAGGTCCACGGCGTAATACTCAAACGTAAACTATTAGGTCCACGGCGTAATACTCAAACGTAAACTATTAGGTCCACGGCGCAGTATTCAGAAGTAAACTATTAGGTCCACGGCGCAGTATTCAGAAGTAAACTATTAGGTCCACGGCGCAGTATTCAGAAGTAAACTATTAGGTTCACGGCGCAGTATTCAGAATTAAACTATTAGGTCCACGGCGCAGTATTCAGAATTAAACTATTAGGTTCACGGCGCAGTATTCAGAAGTAAACTATTAGGTCTACATCAAAGAAGTCAGAATTGAATCATTATGTATACAGCATACCTTTCAGAAATAAACCATTACTAGCATAAGGTAGTACAGAAGTACAGCAGTAGCTTCTTCGACGCCAAGTTCTGAAGTAAACCATTAGGCCTAGATCTACAACGCAAGGTTCAGTACCATTAGATCTACAATGTAGGGTTCTGTACCATTAGATCTACAATGTAGGGTTCAGTACCATTAGATCTACAATGTAGGGTTCAGTACCATTAGATCTACAATGTAGGGTTCAGTACCATTAGATCTACAATGTAGGGTTCAGTACTGTTATGTCTACAATGTAGGGTTCAGTACCATCAGATCTATAATGTAGGGTTCAGTACCATTAGATCTACAATGTAGGGTTCAGTACCATTAGATCTACAATGTAGCAATAAAGCATTAAGTTTATAATGTAGGGTTCAGTACATCACTAGGTTTTCAACGTAGGGTTTTGGAGTAAACGTAAGATTTAAAACATCGAGTCTGAAAGTGAGTAATTTTGTCTACATGAAGAATTCTGATTTAAACCATTAGGTTTACACCATTCTGAAGTAACCATTGGGTCTTAAGGTAGCTCACTACATCAGGACATACATTTTATGACACTACGTCACAAGATAGCGATTCAGATGTTGTATCGATCATTTTGCGTGTATATCTACGTATCTCAGTGGATAAGGTATCAGGTTACTGATCTGTTTGTATATCTACGTATCTCAGTGAATAAGGTATCGGGTTACTGACCGCAGATCCCAAGTTCAAATCCGCAAGCGTCTTTTCTGTTATTTATTGAAATAAATGTTTGAAAATCATGTTTTTCTTTCATAAATTGCTTAATTTTGCCTTTTTGACATGGGTACATTTTACATATCTTTCATGATTAAATCATTTCGCGTTGATTAGATAAACCTTTTCAATGTGTATTAAGCCACCTTATTGAAGGGTTCTGTAGTACTACATAAATCTCTATGTCTAGTATAGTATGAAGTATAAAGTGAGGCGCCAGGAAGTAAAACAGTTGTACTGGTATATAGTGTAGGGTTGTAAGTGAACCATTAGATCCGCTCACATATTGTTGAGTTCAAAAGCATACGGATCATCCTACAAGTGTAAGGGTCAGTTATTCTAAAAGTGTTCTCCAACGGATGAGACCTAAGGCAAACCAAATAACAGCTTCGCTAGCCAAGAGGTGGATCGTAAACCATTGGCTTGCGAAGATGACCAGATAGCAAAACGAAGCAAACGGCATACCGATACCATCAGTCGTATATGAATCTTACCATAACTATATCAACTTTCAGGTGATGTTTGGTGTGTAGACATAGACAGGATTGCCAAAGATCTCCAAATCACTTACGACGTTGTACGTAATGGGGTCCTGACGCCTTACGCAACCGTCACTTACTTTGCTAATGTCACTCTAGAGAACATCGGCAGCCAGATAGTTCCTGCAGAAGGCTGGAGCATTTACTTCTGCCATCACACACTCATTCAACCTGTGTACTATAACGCCACAATAAACCAGTACATTGGAGGAGGTCTGATTCTATCGGGGAACATAACACTGACGCATGTGAAGGGGTGTATGTTTAAGTTTGACCCTTATATTGGCGACAATAAGGCGTTCCGAAATTTACCGTTGCAACCTGGGGATCTACGAAATATTTCTTTCCTCGCTTCCAATTGGGCTATCACAAAATATGACGTTTTTCCAAACTGGTACCTGTCAAATGGTACTCATCAGCAAACTATTGAAAACACGAGAAGTCCAGATGTGACGTTCGTATCCCCTCACACAACTTTTGTTGAATTCATGAGAGGTATACCGAATGATGTAACGGGAATACCCCCGTCTCCCTTTGAACGTTACAGAGGATACAACTTCAGTGATCTTGAATCTATCAAAACTTCAATACTGCCAACCCCGTTGAAACAAACTCTTGGAAATGAAACTGTTACCATTGACAAAAACTGGAGGATAGACAGAGATCGCTTCAGAATTCTCTCTGGAGTCGCCAAGTATTTGCAAAGTAAGTGTTTTGGTTATATTGGCATTGATAATTAGAAGCATTGGGTTAGGTACATATTATGTCAATACATCTGTTACTGTATGATTGTCTTTTGTAGAGTCTATAAAGGGAACAAAAATCAGAAATCTGAAATCAACAGCAAACAAAGTCATACAGCTTGGAATTAAAAAAAGCTCCATGAAAGAGAACCCGGAAGCATACACCTTAGAAATTACTGCAAATCCAGACAGGGTAGAAATTATAGGGAGCTCGGTTGGCGGGGTGTTTAACGGCATCCAGTCCTTATTTAGTTTGTTGGCATTCGGAGGTACCATTCCCACAATGACTATTACAGATCAGCCTCGGTTTAATTACCGGGGTCTGTTATTAGATGTTGCCAGGAATTTCTTCCCCAAATCATCAATAATAAAGTTGTTGGAAGTGATGGCTCTTTTCAAACTAAATAAACTTCAGCTAAATCTGGCTGATGATGAAGGATGGCGTTTGGACATTGAGACATTTCCGGAGTTGGCCAAGGTAATATATATGTAAACTTAAGCGCACCCCTGAAATTGGTTAATCTAATTATGTCTAATATTATGTAATACAAAATAAATTTCAAAATCAAGATTGAACTATCCAATGGTTTCCAAAAATAGGTTCAATACCCCCTCAAATGCTATAAAATTCAATGTAACTGTGGCGATTTCAAAGTGACCATACAGTATCAATACCTGCTTTCAAGAGATCATCCTAAAATTGAAAATAGTAGTTGGCAAATCCCATGATACAGTTTTGCGCTGCTGTTTTTATCTATTTATATCGCATGTATATTATATTTAATCGATTGCCGCATTTAGTGGTTCCAAAAAGCAGTTTGTTTGATTTGATTAATTAATTGATGTCTTTGAGCCAACATGTTTAACAATTTTGATAATTACTGTAATATTTATCAATATTCGTAGTGCCTGATATATGTCCTGCAATAACGTGTTGGGGGTATATAGAAATAACCCTGCCTGTCTGTCTGTTTGCCATTCTGTCCGACATCCTTTCTCGCTGTCCCTCTTTCTACCTCTCTCATTGTGTTTATATCACGTATTGGGTCTGTGAAACATCTTTACAACAGAGAGAGAGAGTGTGTGTGTCTTTGAATAATAATCAGAAGTTATAGATTTCTTCCTTGGACCATTACTTGGGGTGCATTCACAATTGTTTGCCAGATTAACATTGGTAGCTTTGGAACTTTTAACTGTTTTTAACCAATGTCAAGATTCATGTAACCTTTGACCTAATGCCATATTGAAAGAGGCCGCTAAATATCACACTTGGTTAGATGGTGTACCAGTGGTCGATAACAACATCAATTGTTACCATCTGCAGAACCTGTGAACATACCTATGTAACAGATACAAGATTTTCATATTTAAGATTTCTATTAAGAAAAAAGCATTGTACCTCAATTGTGGTCCCGCCCTGGCTTCAGGGGTCAAGGTTTGAACAAAATTTGATTTACAATACAAGAGGGTATTTGCATGTAATCTAACCTAATTCGGGGGGGGGGGGGGGGTTCGTTTTAAAAATCATTAGAATGGCCATGAATTGGCCAGTCAAAATTTAGCTCAGTCGCTATTTTTAAAGCATTACTTCCTATAGTATATTCCTTTTATAAGCTCGTGCAGCCCTAGTGTGCTTTCATCTCAACCACGGGGTTACAAGTCAACTATATACTGTTTTCTTACTGCTTTTTTCATATAATTTCTTATAAACAACTTTTTCTATGTAAGACGTTGCATCCCAAATAAGACCTCGGCAGCAATAGGATATAACACGCATTAACTGTTCCAGGGGAATGCACACTCCAAATTCAACAGGCTTTGTTACCTTTTTGAATGCTGCTAAATTTTCAAATGCATACTTTTAATTTAGAAACTTCTGATGTTTACATTTTCGTTCAGAAAGCCCTCTGAAAAGATGCATATGTAAACAATGCGCTCGTTGTCTTCACCTATTCGACCATTATTTGTATTCATGGAACCTGCTAATTCATTTTGACCGCCGCGGTGGTCTAAAGGTAGAGCTTTCGCCCCGCAAGCGGAAGGTATAGTTTCAAGTCCCGGTCGCGACAGACCTAAGTCGTTAAAACTGGTAGTGAAAGTTCCATTGCCAAACGCTCGGCATCAGATGTGAATGTCACGGGTCCTCGAAGATGACCTTAATAACGGATGACCCGTGTCACAGTAGGTGTGGCACGCTAAAGAACCCTCACTGCTCAATGGCCGTAAGCGCCGAGCATAGGCCTAATTGAAGCCCTTCACCGGTCTTAGTGACGTCTCCATATGAGTGAAAAATTCTCGAAAGGGACATTTTAAACAAGATACAATCAATCAATCCTAATTCATTTTGGAATCCTCTATTTTAAAATAAGAAATTACCAAAATATGATTTTTATTCTTTGCAGATAGGAGGAAAACGTTGCCACGACATTGAAGAAAAAACCTGTTTGTTTTCTCAATTGGGCTCCAACCCAAATGGGAGCGGACTTGGATCGGGGTATTTTACCAAGAAAGATTATCAAGATATTCTAAAAGCAGCTAATGACCGGAATATTGAGATTATTCCTAGTATCAACATAGCCGGACGTGCTCGTGCTGCAATCATTGCTATGAACGGATATTCCAATAGAACGAACACCAGCGACTATAATCTACACGATGAACAAACTGAACATGTTTACCTTACAGACACGTTGTTCGATGATTCTGCTATCAATCCATGCATGCCATCTACCTACAAATTTTTTGAAACGGTCTTGAAAGAAATTAAATCTTATCACACTGAGGCCAAGGTGCCATTGAAACGTATTAACATAGGAGGAGATGACTCGCCGGCTACTGCGTGGCTCAATTCGTCCTTCTGTAAGAACTTGAATTATAATGGTCCAGATCCATTCATGCGCATCAAAGTGAATTACACGACGCAGATTGCTAAAATTGCAGCCGATAGTGGCGTCCACCTCTCTGGATTTGAGGAATTCTTTATGGCCTGGCCCACTACAGATCCTCGAGGCGGACCTCTGGTGCCTTTTGATGTCACTCGATATCCTAAAAATTTGGAAATATTCGTACAAACAAGGAATTCTCAAAACGATGTCTTTATTCAGAGAGCCACTGGACTCAGTAATAATGGTTACAAGGTAAATTTTGTTTTAACTATTGAAATAATGACTATACAAAATGTTTAAAACGGGAATAAATGTTTGCGTCTTTTTTCAAGGTCATTTTGTCTCAGTCTGACTTCCTAAGCTTTGACCACGCTCCTGAAGCGGACCCAGACAGCCCCGGAGATTATTGGGCCGTTCGGTTCATTGACCCTCTTCGGGTGTTCTCTTTCCTTCCTGAACACCGCTGTTGTAACCTTATTCCTGACGAATTCACATTTGGTAAAATGCCATTTGCACCATACGGATGTATCGATAATAGCAACTGTTTAGAGGCAAAGCATCCAAAGAATGTTACAGGTACTATATAACAAAAGAAAGACGTTTCATATCGTTAAATCAAATGGGATGCCGGAAGTGCAAGGTATCTCATTCCCATTTCATTTAAAGATACAACACTCGCTGTAGAAGTATTGGCCCATTATATTTTCGAGTCAAAACATGTAAATTGAAGCCTCTTGTCAGCTTGTTACTGGGATTATTGTTAAGCATTTGCAGGACTAAGAAAAAAGATTTCTTTTGCAAGTTTGATTGCAAAAATTCTAAGTTGAACAAAAGGTCCCCAAATCCGCAAATTTTGATATGAAACTAATACTTTCTCAATACACAATGCAATATCCCTCATTGCTTTGATAGGAACATCAGAAACAATTGATCCCTCATTGCTTTGATAGGGACAGAAGTCACAATACAATATCCCTCATTGCTTTGCTTTAATAGGAACATCAGAAACAATTGATCCTTCATTGCTTTGATAGGGACAGAAGTCACAATACAATATCCCTTATTGCTTTGATAGGAATCCAGGCCCAGATTTGGACATCACGAATCAGAACGGAGGACCAGTTGTTCGGATTAATGTTTCCACGATTAATAGCCTTCGCTGAAAGGGCATGGCACCGAGCACCCTGGGAGGCTTCTTACAAGGTCCGCACAAATGTCAACGAGGACTTTCCTGTACCGGACTTCGCAGCACGTGATGCTGACTGGGCACGTGTGGCTAGTATGATCGGCCATCGTGAGCTTAAGCGACTTGAGGCATATGGTGTCAATCCCAGAATTCCACCTCCAGGGGCAAGGTATCATATTGGGCATTTTGTTGCAATGTTTGCATACTTAGAAGACAATAAAAATAACATAATTTTGAATAATTGTTGTAAATAAGTGTAGTTTAATTTTTATCAATTAGAAATATGACATACAAGGATACAAACAATACCATTAAACATGTGTTACACACTGACGTGGCATACCCAGGCCTGCAACCCCAGGTACAAGGAGGACAGAACCAGTGGGCCGACATTAAGCCAGCCACGGACATCACAAACCTCAAAATGAAAGTACTGACCTACCGAACAAGGTAAATGCTTTACTGTGATGTTCACCACTAAATGAAAGTACTGACCTACAGATCAAGGTAAATGCTTTACTGTGATTTTCACCACTAAATGGATAGAAACCGTTAAGAGATCCTACAATATTGGAACAATTATAATAATATCCTATCTGCTTGGATTTCAGGAACGCTGCCAACAGCAGATACAGTAAAACAGACAACTATGTCTTGGAGGTTGGTATCCAAGCTGAATTTTTGAGATGATTTATATATTCTCACACAGTAGCTGATTCTTTATAACTATAATGATTGTTGTTGTTTGTTCTCTTTAGAGACCCCGAAATGTGCTAGAAAGGCTTGTGGAGGCTGGTCTGATAGCGCCCCCTCCCGGAATTGGAATACCTCCTGTATTTGAGACAACTGTTCCTCCAATAGACCTTTCCACAACAAGCGCTGTCAAAACTTGACAACTGCATTGAACTATGCCTATTTGTGTCATTTCTACGAATGTATACTTCATAATGGATGTTTCGTGATATTAAACTGTGCGATAATCGAACTGTTAATTAATCAGCTTCCTTGGTGGACATTTGAATGATAGTACATTTGTTAAACAAATGACTCCTTAAGGAGTTCCGTCACCTCAAACTTTTGTCGTTACATGGGATAACAATGAATTTACAATGTTATGTATTTGCGTGTATTGGTGTTTGTTAACTACATGTGCAGTCTTGGCCTTCCATGATTATACATAGATACCAAGTACAAATGTGAGAAGATTTTCAAAGAATTTTCCTCTACATTTCAAATATTTAATACTTGGCCCCGCTTGACCCTAGGAGTCATAGTTTGAACAAAATTGAATTTAAACTACATAAGAATATTTACATTGTAGCTAAATGCAAAGATGCATGTGCCGGTTGAAATTGGCCCTGTGTGTGCAAAAGTTTAATCAGAAAAACTTAAATCAGAACAACTCACTTGATCCAACAAGATGTCCATATGCAGAAGATGCTTGCATATTAATTTGATATATTGCACCCCTATTTTGAAATAAAAATACCCAAACATCCCTTGTATGTAAAACTTTCAAACTCCTCTTGCTGTATCCACCAGACTTGAGAGGTGATGGTATGGACAAATTGAACCTATACATCACATAAGGCTGCTGGCATATTATTTGACTATATCCTTGTATATCAATTTTTGTCAAATTGTATGGTTGTGGCTTTAAAGACGTTTTTTTTTGGTAAATATGTGTTTCTTGAAAATATTTTTTAAACTTCCTTTATATATGTACATGTGTGTTAAACTTCACCATAATCAAGGCTCCTTCATTTTTTGGCAATGAATGTGTATACATGTATTGCATTATGTACAAGTGTTGTGTGTATTATTTATTAGAAAATTTAAAGCGTGGGGGAGAGGGAGGCACAACACATATCGAACAAGCATTCTGTGAGTATTGTATAGCGATAAATAGGCCCCTACCGGAGGAAACATTTATTGGACCGCAACAATATTCGAAATTCATTATGTAGGTTATGGTAAAGGGGAAAATTGGGGAACAAGGATAGGAATGGTTGGAAATGAACTACTATTCAGGTGCAAAGACTAGATCAGGAAAACTTAAAAATTGATCTGTAACTTGTTATGGCAAAGCAAGCATCATGATGTACTAATTACCATATGAATATCTGCAAGCACAACCAAAAAAGTCCGGAAAACTGACAATTCATGCTATTTTTATAAGTCCAAGGGTCATAATTTAGTGAAAAATCCACGGATCGAAACGAAATTCGCACTCGATATATAACTTGTTATGGCAAATCAATGTACTAATATAAAAAAAAAACCATCTGCAAGCACAGAGAAAAAAAGCGTGGAAAACTGATTTACCAGACTGATGGACTGCAAACCTAAAGTCCCCTTTGACTTCGTGGGTAGGGAACTAAAAGGTCAGGAATCTGATAATTCACAATATTTTTCTAAGTCCAAGGGCAATAACTCAGTGAAAAATCAATGAACCGAAACCAAATTCGAACTCGATTTGTAACTTGTTATGGCAAAGCAATGTACCAAATGAATATCTGCAAAAACAGAGAGAGCGAGATAGAAAAAACTCCAGAAAACTGATAATTTATGCGGTTTTTCTGAGTCCAAGGGCCATAACTTAATGAAATATCAATGGACCGAAACCAAATTCGAACTCGATCTGTAGCTTGTGAGGACAATGCAAAGTACCAAACATCAAATGGTTATCTGCAAGCACAAAAAAAAAGTTCGGAAAACTGGCAAATCATGCTATTTTTCTAAGCCCAAGGACTATAACTTAGTGAAAAATCAACAGACCAAAACCAAATTCGAACTTGATCTTTAACTTGTTATGACAAAGCAATGTACCAAATATGAGATAAATATCTGCAAGAATAGGGAAAAATTGCGGAAAACTGATTTGCAGGACTGACGGACGGACAGACAGACGGATACGTAGATCTATATATTGCAAAAAGGAATAAAGCGCAATATGCCATAATTTCTAATTAATACTTACATGAATACTGGAATTCCTTAAGCACATCCATATCCGGTGGAAATTTCGCCGGGTCTTGGGTAGCTCGCGTTTGAGTCTCGAGAGCTGCCAGATTACATTTCACTCGGTAGTCCCTGATTTTATGCTCTACTGACTATGTTCCGAACACGTTAGTAGAGGTGTAAAGAAGGCAGATACATGTAGTTCTCTTTCGTGAAGGTAAAAATCATGACGTCGCGGGAAATCACGTAGAAGCGAATGGCCATAAAATTTTGTGTCGCACTCTGGGAATCTCCAATAGAAACTGTTAAAATGCTGGAAGAAGCGGATAATATGTCAAACGTTGAGTCTTGCTTTAGTGTATAAATTGCATAAGCGATTTTCTTGTGTTAGAGGCTCTATATTGGAAGATGAACGTCCTGGTAGAAGACGAATCATTTGTAAAGAACTTGTCGAAAGAATAAGTAACGCTATGGAAAATGATGGCTGGGTCACTGTCGCGGAATTACCAGATATCTTTGATGTTAGCTCTTCTGAACATTTGGAAATGAGAAGAGTTGCAGCTCGCTAGATATCTAGACGATAAAGTTAGAAAGCGCCACGGGCTGTGTGTGAAATGTAGAAGAGAACATTTTGAGAAACTGTGACGTAACGATGCTCCGTAGCGAAAGAACATACTGTTTTTAAAGTTATATATCACGGATGTTATTTGATCAAATAGAATGAAACGCTCCAGGTCGATAAAAATAAATGATTTCAAATCCAAAAATGTGTTGAATTTTATTTATTTTTTTAAAAAATATATATGTACGCAAAACTTTTCCCAAATCAATATCAAAACCTATGACGTTTCAACACTTTACACGACCATTCCTCACGATAAATTAAAGACTAGACTTTTTGACATCAGAGACATTTGCTTCTTCAACAAAAATGGAAAACGGAAATATTCCTATCTAATGATCAGTCATCCAAAAGATTACTTTGTTAAACACCACTCTGATTCCACGCACAAGTACTCTGAAGTTGAAATAAAAATATGCTAGAGTTCCTCATTGACAATATCTTCGTGGTCTTTGGTGATCAGGTCTTCCAACAGTCTGTTGGAATTCCCATGGGCACAAATTGTGCTCCTTTGTTAGCTGACCTGTTTCTATATTTATATGAAGCAGAATTTATTCAAAAACTTCTATGTGAGAAAAAAAATCTCTTGTTTTGGCCTTCAATTCGACATTTCGATATATCGACGACGTTTTGTCTATTAAAAATAATAACTTTCATTCATAATCCCTATGAGCTCGAAATAAAAGACACCACAGAGTCGTCCACTTCTGCTTCATACTTAGATATTTTATTGAAAGTAGACATTAACGGCAAACTGACAACTCAACTATATGTATGTGACAAACGGGATGATTTCAGCTTCTCCATCGTCAACTTCCCATATTTATGTAGCAATATTCCATTATCACCTGCATATGGTGTTTATATCTCTCAACTGATTCGATACGCAAGAGCTTGTTCTGCGTATGGTCAGTTTTTAAATCGAGGCAAACTACTGAAAACAAGTTGATGGTACAAGGGTTTCAACAGTCTCGATTGAAGTCAGCATTTCGCAAATTCTATGGTCGTTATAACGATCTAGTTCGTGAATACAACTTATCATTGGGACAAATGCTGTCTGACGTGTTTCATACCGATTGTTAGGCCGTTCTTGGCACACTGATTTTGACTACAGATAACTCTGTTTACCTGATCAGGATATAGGGCTCACGGCGGGTGTGACCGGTCGACAGGGGATGCTTACTCCTCCTAGGCACCTGATCCCATCTCTGGTGTGTCCAGGGGTCCGTGTTTGCACAACTATCTATTTTGTATTGCTTATAGTAGTTATGAGATTGATCACTGTTCGTTATCTTCACCTTTCAAGAAAGAGACATTGTCAACGTATTTTTGAATGACCCTCGTATATATATATATATTACATAATAGCCAATCAGTTTTTAGGTATTATAGGACAAAAATCCCATCTATAGGACTTTATATGACATGATCAATTTTTATAGGAAATATAGGGTTTATTGGACACCTATGACCCATGCCTTTGAGCGGGGGGGGGGGGGGGGGGGGGGGGGGGGGATCTTGATCTCCCACACCTGCTGTGACACGGGACCTCGGTTTTTGTAGTTTTAGTCGTCTCTTACGATAAGCAAGGGGTACTGAGGACCTTTTCTAGCCCGGATCCCAATGTAGAATTTTAAAAAAATATTTTCATAATTTGTATGGTAACCTTTACTTTTCTTTGCATATTTTGAAAGACCACGGTAACAGGGATCTTTTCACCATGAACTTTCTTTAGAAATTATATTGTAATTGACTTTATATGTCAGAAATGTGTTTTTCTCAGATATTTCTTGTGTCATGTCAGTTTTAAAAATTCGTTTGGTGAATCATTGTGCATGTTTATTATCTTTCATTTGATACTAAGTTTTGTATTACGTAACAATAAATTGAGAGTTTTATGGATCGGATACTTTAAAGCTGACATGAATTCATAAATACGTTCACATTCCTCATGTTATCCGCCATATTTCTTTCAGATATACCCCATCTTACTCTACCCGTACATACCCCAAATGTGAGTGTAAACACCCGAGTGGTTTTCTAGCTGGACTCGACCAGTGCAAATCTCCGATAGTAATGTAGGGGGATGCGCCCCCATAATTCCATCAGCTCCCCAAACCACATACAATCATTGAGAAATTCGGAAGACAGAAAGTTTTGAGACAAGTAATTGGAAGGACATGGTATCACGTACAGTACCTGGTCATAAATGAGTCATCATCTTATTTTTTCACTACATGTATATATGTCTTTGTTATTGCACGGTTACTTGAAGCTCACTATAAAAAAAATAAAGAATTGTTTGTAGTTTCTTCACAGGATTTCAAAATAATTTTATCTGTAGGTGTTGCAGTGAAATCACATGTTAAATGCAAAATTCAAATTCTACAGCACAAATTTGTTAAGAAATTATAGTATTTTGAGGTTTATATCTTTGCCTTGATGATTTCATAAACTCTTCTCAATGATAATGGTATCACAATTTGCTTAGCATCATTGGAAAACAAAATTTGAACAATTTTGCATAAGTGAAAAAAATCATAAAAATTGAGACTAAATTGATCTCACAATTAATTTTTATAAAAATTGTTTTTTCAATTAAATATATGGTGAAAAAGTGAAATGAAGACTCACTTATGGCCAGGTACTGTACATGTAATACATATCTGGTCCTCAGCCTTAAAACAAAATACTGGTGTTTATAAAATAAACATTTACATTACTGCATGGTAATTTGATCAATGCGCAGGTGTTTCAGAAGCTCTATAAGTTTAATCGAATCATCGGATATCAACTCTCATATAGAACATATTGTGAATTAGGAATGAATGAGGGGCAAACTGTCAGAAAAGTTGACAATGTTTTGTAGTTTTCCAAAGAACAGATATTGCTGTTACATCATACGTCCCATCTAAAGACAAGTAGATACAAATACATTGAATTGATTATATGTATTTTATTAAAAAAGGAGAAAATGTAAATCTACAGTATTGTAATATGTAACAAGGTAAATGAGAGTCTGTACAAGTACACAACTCACTGACATTGTTAGTGTTATAAAAAAAACCAAACATTTATGTATCAAAATATGCATAAAAGTTAGAGCTGTAAATTATCATGTACATGTATAAAAGCTGCTTGTATATAAAAACAAAACTGAACCTAACACAAAAAGGTCACGAAATACTTTCAATATAATGCCTTGTGGGTATATGTACATTTATTATATTTTTTCAACAGCAAGATACTGTTATTTATCTATTAATTAAAAATTGATATTTTTACCCTGTAAAAACAACAAAAGCAATAACTTCACAGTCTGAAGAAAACAACCACAACTAGCGAACTGCTAGAATGAATATTCATTTGCAATATAAATGATCACATTAATTTTTGATATAAAAATTAAATTTGTCAATAAAATATGTTCAAATCAAATTTTTCATGTTTCAATAACCAAAATAATATTGAATTTAAGTTGTCATATTGACTATTGTTCAAATGTATTAATTTCTATATCTTTTACATCTTTCTTAAAGTGTTATAATTTCTACACCATATAATTTTGAACATCAATGTATTTATCAGAGACAGCTAAATGTGGTAAAGGAAAAACCAAAGAAAATGTGATAAACAGAAAAATTGATGTTGTAGAATTTATTTCACTTGTGAGAAAGGATCTTTGAGATATTTTTACTAATGCTTCACACTTGTAAAAAAAAAAATCCTTCTCACTCATAAAATCATTTTCTACATCTAACAACACAGCATTGAATATCCAAGAAATTTACACTGTCAACATGTACACTAGTTCAATATATATATGTATATAGCACCAAATATGGATCACAAAAGAATATAACTATACTTGCACATTTCCCAGTGACGGGTCAGTTAATGTGGACTGTAGCCGGTCAGACATAAACTCACAGTGGGACTTTCGTCACTGGATAAATGGACAGTGTCATGAAGTGAAACGATGTGTGAAACGATGTCTGGGAACAACTGTGTGTTAACATGTGAATCACATCTAGTGACCATGCATCTGGCAGTGCCTGTTAACATGTGAATCACACCTAGTGACCATGCATCTGGCAGTGCCTGTTCAGTTAGGCTGGAGTTTATAATTATGATGCTCTATGATGCCAAAAAAGACTTGATTTGTTCATGATATAAACACAATGGCAGTTTACACGTAAACATGGAATACAAGTGCTATGTATCCACCTGTTTGTAGGGCACAGAGTGTCTGGAGTTCAGATCTTTAGAATTCTTTGGTTTAAAAATGTTTTTGTTCACAACTCTGTCAGAACAGTGTTGCGAATGACATACTGCGTGGGTGTCAGCCTGAGTGACTAAGATTGCTCTCTCGGAGTTATTCACAGCTTTGTCTCTTGTTGGCAACAGGAAGGACACTTTCTCCTGAAAATAAATTCCGACAATGAACTATGTTTCCTACTGTGAACTACTGCAAGGAAGCCGAGTTTACCAGTATATCTGTATATCAAAATACAACTCAAATGTCAATGAAGAATGCATGTGAAATTTTAACAAGATTGAAGACTATACAAGAGGCCCATGGGCCTAAAATCGCTCTTCTGATACATTGTAGAACAGGCAAAAATTCTCACTAACCAAGATTTATCAATTAACAAAGTTTGATGATGTTAAGTCAAATAGTACCTGAAAATTTAAATGTAACTGTCCAAAAATAGGTCACAGTGACCTACTTTTGGTCGACTCACTGAAGACTCAAAATGCATCAACTGACAAGTCAAATAGTATTCAAATATATTGGACAAATTCCAAAAGAAGGTCACAGTGACCTACTTTTTGGTCGACACACTCTGAAGACTCAAGACCCATCAACTGACAAAGTTTGATGATTGGAAGTCAAAATAGTATCTGGAATATTCAAATATAGCTGTCAAAATTGAAAAATAGGTCACGATGACCTACTTTTTAGTCAACACACTCTGAAGACTCAACATGCATCAATTGACAAAGTTTGATAATTGCAAGTCAAATCGTATCTGAAATATTAAAATAGAGCCATCAAATTCCAAAAGTAGGTCACGGTGACCTACTTTTTGGTCAACAAACTATGAAGACTCAAGATGCATCAACTGACAAAGTTTGATGATTAGAAGTCAAATAGTATCTGAAATATTCAAATAGAGCCATCAAATTCCAAAAGTAGGTCATGGTGACCTACTTTTTGGTCAACAAACTATGAAAACTCAAAATGCATCAACTGACAAAGTTTGATGATCCTAGCTTTCATATTGTCCAAAATATGCATCTAAAATTGAAAATGTGAAATTTGAATGTCTGAAAAATTCGAAAAGTAGGTCACTGTGACCCACTTTTTTTTTTTTTATAAATATGTTTTGAGGCCTCTAGACGCATCAACTTACAAGGTTTGATGATTTTAAACATCTCGGTATCTGAAATAACAACCTAAAATGTATTCATAAATGATTAGCCAAAAAATTCAGAAAGTAGGTCATGGTGACATACTTTTCACATGACGCACTTCAAGGTCCCATGATCCATCAACTGACAACTTTTGATGATCATAGGCTCAATAGTGTCCAAGATATGCATCAAAATCCATTTAATAATAATTACCTGTGAAATTCAAAAAGTAGGTCACCATGACCTACTTTTGAGACAACATGATATTAGGTCCTAAGATGCATCAACTGACAGAATTTGATGATCCTAGTCCTTATACTAAGCAAAATATCAAAGTTTTAACAAAACAAAATTTAAGGTCAACTTTGAAGTGACCTTGAGACCACACCCTTTGCCCCAGGATGATGCCTTGAACATTTTTTTTTATCTACAACCTATCCTCATCCTTATGCATAAGTTTGGTGATAATTTGCCCAGTGGTTCTTGAGAAGAAGATTTTTTAGCAACCACTACTTTTGTTTGCATTTTCCTAATTATCTCCCATTGTTAAAGGGTCACAACCCTAGTTTTAGTACAAATGAAAGCCCTTCGGCCAAGGATACCCTGTAAAAAAATTGACAAAAATTGGCCAAGGGGTTCTTGAGATATAGCCCTTTTTACAAAAAGTTGATGCACACCGCACGCCAGACATATGGCCATATGATTAGCTCTTTGAGCCTTCGGCTCAGAAGAGCTAACAAAACCTAGCCTGGGCACTTACCTCACAACCAGGTCAACCCAAAGGTTCAATTGTTGATCCCGGCACCACATCAAACGTAACACTTTTAACTTAGATAGACAAAAACAGTTGACAAAGAAATTTTGATCAGAAAAGCTCGAGCACTTTGAAAGATCAGGTGAGCTAAAACAAATGTCTCTTCTCCGGGTATGATTCTGACCTTCTTTTTGTTGAATTTAAATATTTTCCATTCCTGTGACCCAGATAATGAGTTCTTATCCAAGTTGATAGTCTCTGTACTAGTTTTCTGGTAAGTGGGATTTGCAAAGGTCAAGGACGACAATTCATCATTCTCAACTCTGTATGTTTGTCTTTTTCTCCTGAAAAATACATTTGAAGCAATATAACATGATTTCGTCTTCATTCAGAATTCAAGTAGATATTTTCAAACCAATTTTGATTGTTTGTATACCTGTGTTTAAATCTGAAGACTACAATGATAATCAATATGACAAGAACCAGAATTCCTATTCCCAAAGCTATCATTGCTCTTTTGATGTCTGCATGTTCTGAAATAACACAGAAAACACGATATGAAGGATCAAATAAATAGAGGATATTCAATGCTTTGGAGTTGGATGTGGAATTCATTTCACGAGTACAACAGGATTTTTTTTAACATAATAATGCACACCATAACGTCACAATCAGTTGTCATTTTCACTGAAGGGAAAATATCATTTTTATTCAATGGATAAATTATAGTATTTCACTGTTGAAAATGTAATAAAGCTATCTATTTCTACATGAACCTACTTTTACCATTCCAACCTACCTTCAGTGTTAGGAAAAACAGGAGAGGGGGTGCCACACAAACCACGTGCAGAGTCCTCAGCACTGCAGCTATTAAACAACAAATGCACAATGTTAAAGTAAAGGCATACTGTCTGAAGAAACTTCTTCATTATTGAAATTAGTATAACTACTTACCCTTCCGAATTAACAAAACCGGAATTCTTGTCAGAGGACACCTCTTTATTGTGCGCTATAAAAAAAAAACACCTTTAAAGTGAATACAAAGTCCATAATGGGGTTTATACTGTCTCAAGGCCTACTGGTCTATATGTATGAAGTGAAACAATTCAAACTGACTGATAATGTGCACTATAAGATGTGTATCCCGATATTGCAGACTTTGGCCAGTGACTTACCCGAGACACATGGTCTTTTATGGTCAGCTTTGTCAGGACAAGCACACTGAAATCCATTTGGTGTGGTCAAACACAAGTGAGAACAACCACCACATCCGCTGTTACCTAAAATAACTAGAGAGTTCCAATAAACAACAGATGTCACATGTCATAGCAGTGTTCATCACGGTACAGAATGTGTATCTTAAATGAGTCTGACACATGGAGTACACAATATATGCTATCTACAAACTGTCTCAGTGGGACTGCTGGTTATTATGGGATCATTCAAACTGAAGCACACCAGGAAAACTGACATTCCCACATTTCACCTAAATCCTTTGTGGTCCAATTACACAACTTGGGTGAATTTGATAAAAGTTTTATAATTTTTATAGCAAGCTAGCTCTGCTCAAATTCAAATTGAGACAAAATCATCTGACAAAGCAGTAGGCTAAAAATGTTTCCCAGTAAACAGTATGTGAAATTCAGCATGCATCCACACATTGACAGTTTCTGCTTTACATAGGGATGGACCATATACCACATACAATTGAAACTTTTGGGTCTTTTCAAAGAGTCACTACAGCATATGACATCATCACATGCATCACAAGTAACAAAGAGTCACTACAGCATATGACATCATCACATGCATCACAAGTTTAACACTATACCCTGGAGTTTAATATCTCTCTGAATGAAAACATTTGGTCAGGGTCAAGACACAACTTAATATCTCAAGAAAGCTTTGTGTCAAATATGAGCATCTGATGCTGTTTTATTACAAAGAACTGGTCTGGACTCTGATTTTAAACATTTTTCTCCTTTGATCATCTTCTCCAAAAGGTATACCCACCATTCTGTCTGTCAGGGGCCACAAATTCTATGTCCATCAGTCCAACCAAGTTCTTTAAGATGACTGTCCTGTCTAACCCAGTCCTTTTACTGGCTCTTTCTATCTGCTCTGTCTGCCAGTCCGTCCAATAGATGTACGTGTCATACTGAAATAAGTTTTTTCCTTTGCAGTCAAGCATGATTTTGACGAAATTATTCTTGAATCATTTGATAGCATTTCTAATACCCCACCCCCATCCCAAAATCTTTTCTTGGCAATTCTATTTTCTTCCAAGTTCATTGATATATACTGCTTAAACAATTTTTAAGATATAGTCCTGAGATTACAAAAATGTCCTTCATTTATCTTTTGAATGGTATGTTTGTTAGAACACTCAATTTACTTGGTTAGTAGTAACTGTGTGTCTTAATTGTAAATGTGAGCCGATGTCTCGGTCAGCAGAGTGACATTGTCTTGCAAGTTTGATGATGGCTGAGTCAGTAGAGTGGTTGTTTTGCGAGATGATGACTCGCGGCCAGTAGAGTGATTGTTTTGTGAGATGATGACTCGGTTAGTAGAGTGATTGTTTTGTGAGTGTGAGATGATGACTCGCGGTCAGTAGGGTGATTGTTTGGTGAGATGATGACTCGTGGTCAGTAGAGTGATTGTTTTGTGAGTGTGAGATGATGACTCATGGTCAGTAGGGTGATTGTTTTGTGAGATGATGACTCATGGTCAGTAGAGTGATTGTTTTGTGAGTGTGAGATGATGACTCGCGGTCAGTAGGGAGATTGTTTCGTGAGATGATGACTCGCGGTCAGTAGAGTGATTGTTTTGTGAGATAATGACTCGCGGTCAGTAGGGTGATTATTTTGTGAGATGATGAAAACCTCAGAATTGTAATACCTATCATTACAACTACTACTAGCATCAACTAGGACTAGAAGAATTTTGAAACTTACCACAGCTAATCCAAAAGGATGAATGACATCATTGATTAACACAACCCTGTGGTCACCATTAAAATCAGAAGTCTCGATTCTATCTAATTTGGCATCCACCCAGTATAATCTCTGCATGTCATAATCAATGGAGAGGCCATTGGGAAATCCTGCAAAAAAATGTCATGATACTATTACAATTAGATACAACCCTGTATTGTGAAAATAATTTAGAGTTAATGAACTTGTAGTGGTGAAATTACCAGGACGACTTGCACCCAAGGATTGCCAACACAAGCATACAAGCCTACTTTACCAATTTAGGTGGCACTCTCCCAATTTTAAGGATTGGCGGAAGCCATTCCTAAAAATCCTCAGAATTTCGTAAAAATTTTCCCATTTCCAACAACAAACTCTGATTTCAAACCTGAATTTAAAATCCCACACCAGTTCTTTGTGGCTAGCCAATCAGAAATCAGGACATTACATGTATATGTAAGCCATTGCTGCACCTGTGTATCAGGATGTGTGAATTTACCTGTCTCCTTGTGTCAGGGTTTTTTTGGACAGGGAGGAGCATAATTAATAATTGGTCATAATTAACATGTGCTAGGTGTTTGCTGACCCTTCATGTACTCACAGGTTGTTAGGTAAATATGAATTTATTATGCACTATGATTAAAATTGAATCCTTTGATCTGCTCTTGTAGATTGTTACACTAGTGATTGATGTCAGAGGCATACAATTTCAGATCAAGAAACCCTCTAATTATCAAAACACGCCAACTTTTCAAAAGCTTGTATTTCAAGACTTTGATTCGATTATTATTTTTCTCTAGATTAAGATATTTACTTACCTAGACCAGTATCAACTATGACATTTCGATTAGTACCATCCATAAAGGCTTTCTCGATCTTTGGTTTGTTTCCCCAGTCTGTCCAGAACATCCACCTACATTGTAGAAAGTAATATGATTACTTGACTCATTTCCTAGATTGTAGATAAAATCAGCAAAACAATCATTCCACTCACTCATCTGTCTTATAGTTTACCCTTTGTTAGGATGCAGAGTTATTGCTCGTGGTTCATCCAGATTTTCATTTACGAGTGTTTTTCTGTTTCTACCATCCAGCCAGGCAACTTCTATCTTATCATGACCTGCACATTGAATAACAACTCTAACAAAATGTTGATTGCTGTATATTTTCCTTTCATTTTAATGTAATGCTAAATTGAAACAAACTGCTTTAATTTTCCATGTATTAATTAATTCCTATATACCATTGTTAAAACTTCTGTATTTTACATATCCTTATGGACATAAGCAACATTTCTCAATAATATATAATTTTATGTAATATTTCATGTATGATTCACTTGCATTGTACATTCTATCTCGTTTCTATCTTGGGGTACATTTAAATCTAATTAAAATCAGATGTTCTTTAACCATTACACTGGAGAAGGTTCTGACAGCATTGCACTTGATGTCATGTTATTTCATCTTTCAAACTTGACCAATCAAATGACGACTTTCCCTAACATGAAAGTCTTGCTGTTATATCGGAAATCATACACGTTAATAATTACCGAGAAGCAAGGGAGAATAATCAAAGAAGATGGCAGCAGCCATGAGCAATGTAAGAACACCACAGAAAATATAATCTAACGACAGAGGATGTATAATATCTAAGATCTTCCTTTGCTCTTCTTTTAATGCTGATATTTGGAATTTGTTTAAACTCAACATCGATCAATGCCATTTTTTGGTAAAATGATTCCTGATTTGTCAGGCTATTGTTATGG
The DNA here is from genome assembly GCF_947568905.1 of Ostrea edulis. NCBI lineage: Eukaryota > Metazoa > Mollusca > Bivalvia > Ostreida > Ostreidae > Ostrea > Ostrea edulis. The sequence goes on from NC_079169.1 coordinate 83,116,421, forward strand.
GTCAAATATTTCTTGAATTATTCATGAGACTGGGGTCAATACCATGACCTCAAATGCAATGCTGTCAGATCCTTCTCCAGTGTAACGGTTAGAGAAGATCTGATTTTGATTAGATTGCTCTCATGTATTATATTAAGTTGTATAAATTAACATTACTGTAGCAAAGGAGTGCAAAATCTTTGGGACAATCGGGTACCACTGAGCTACCCAGTCTATAATCTCAGCTGAGATTCGGCTTGGTTGAATATTTGGACTGACACCTTCACTGAATCTCGGAGCAGTCCTTCAAAATTCATGTCTGGAAATTTACTTTCAGCTTCGGCCAGTTTTAGCAATTAATGTGCACTTTGGTGACACAGCTGTTCGCTTCATATAAGTGATTTGACTGTTCAACTAACTATCACTATTAATTTTGCATTGCTTACTGTCTAGGTATGGAAATCCTAAAATGAAGAGTCAATAAATTTTCCATTCAAATGATGACTTCCATGGCACAATATTTAATCTCCTGAAATTGAAGAGTTCTTATAGTCTGTATTATCTAGTTACTGATACATTGTATCTCCACATACCGTCTTGTATATCGCTAATTTAAACAAGAGATGTTTGTAAAACACATATACCCCCCCCTCCCCCCATGGTGTAAAGTTGAAAATGGTTATACACATGTATCATTTAATCGATAGTAGTGCCAAACCAATTCAAGATATTAAGCAGTCAATATCTTCCTATGTCTGGGGTGGATTGACCATGTGACCTAAAATCAATAGGGGTCATCTACTCCTTATGCTGTACCAGTGTACCAAGTTTGGTGTCACTAAAGCAAATAATTCTTAAAATATAGGAGACAATACATGTATATTACTATGTCCAGTTCAACCCTTGACCATGTGACCTCACAGTCAATAGGGATCATCTTCTCCTGAAGCTATACAGTGTACCAAGTTTGATGTCTGTCAAGCAAAAGGTTCTCAAGATATTGAGTGGACAGTATATTCCTATGTCCAGTTTAACCCTTGACATTTGACCATGTGACCTCAAAATCAATAGGGTCATCTACCTCTTGGGATGTACCAGTGGAACTCTTCAATTTCAGGAGATAAAATATTACGCCATGGAAGTCAGCATTTGAATGGAAAATTTAGTAAAAGTTTATTTTATGGAATTTACATACTTAGATGGTAAATAATGCAGCATTGATAGTGATACAGATTTGGTTTAATAGTCAAGTAACTTATTTGAAGCGAACAAGCAGTGTCACTTAAGTACACATTACTATCTAGAACCGTCCGAAGCTAAAAGTGAATTTTCTGACATTATGAAGGACTGCTTCGAGATTCGGTGAAGGTGTCAGTCCAAATATTCAGCCAAGCCGAATCTCAGCCGAGGTTACCCAGTCTGATATACAAAGTGTTGTAAAATTACTACATTATAAAAGTTAAACCTATTTCGGAAATCATACAAGAACCCCTCATATTGAGATATTATTTTAGAGAAAACATCAGAACATGGCATATGTTCTTACCCCCACATTAATCTATATACTAGGTGTCTGTCCAGTTGTAATCCCCACATACCTGTGTCTGTCCACTACAGATTTCTACCTATCCACATACCTGTGTCTGTCCACTACAGATTTCTACCTATCCACATACCTGTGTCAGTCCAGTACAGATTTCTACCTATTCACATACCTGTGTCAGTCCACTACAGATTTCTACCTATCCACATACCTGTGTCAGTCCAGTACAGATTTCTACCTTTCCACATACCTGTGTCAGTCCACTACAGATTTCTACCTATCCACATACCTGTGTCAGTCCACTACAGATTTCTACCTATCCACATACCTGTGTCAGTTCAGTACAGATTTCTACCTATCCACATACCTGTGTCTGTCCAGTACAGATTTCTACCTATCCACATACCTGTGTCAGTCCACTACAGATTTCTACCTATCCACATACCTGTGTCTGTCCACTACAGATTTCTACCTTTCCACATACCTGTGTCAGTCCACTACAGATTTCTACCTATCCACATACCTGTGTCAGTCCACTACAGATTTCTACCTATCCACATACCTGTGTCAGTCCACTACAGATTTCTACCTATCCACATACCTGTGTCTGTCCACTACAGATTTCTACCTATCCACATACCTGTGTCAGTCCAGTACAGATTTCTACCTATCCACATACCTGTGTCAGTCCAGTACAGATTTCTACCTATCCAATCCACAGCCAGACCATCTGTAGTCTTCAGATTGGAGGCGACAATCACCTCGGACTGGCTCCCATTGAAATTGGCCCGTCTGAAGTTACATAGGTGAGACTTGCAACTTTATTTAGTCTGTGAAATACCCTTTTGCAAGTAATTGCTGAACAAAACACTTGTTAGACTGTGTGTCTTGCTGTGTAGTGCATTTATACTTGATTGATACCTGTGACTAATTTTTTTTTTTTTTTTTTTTTTTTTTTTTAGATGTTTGATGCTTTAATATAAAAATGACCTACAGTAACACCTGTTTTGTTGTAAAGATTATATAACTGTCTTTCATGATGAAGGCTCTGGAAAGTTCATTTTTAGTATAAATACATGTACACTGTAAATTCTGTGATATTAAGACTGGTAATTAAGCATTTGGAATTAGATTAGGATTCATTAATTTAAATCTGGGGACTACGGGAATTACTTTGATTGGATTTGAGAGCTATTTTGTGTTTGAATTTAGCTTGACATTTAACCGGCATCAGCCACTGAATTATTGTATACCCATCATAAGTAAGTAATTCATTGTCATATTTTTCTTTCAATAGATGTAAATAAATCTTGTTAATTTGTGATTGATTGGTGCTGTTCACAGGGCTTGTTCTGACCCAGTATAACAGTCTTAAAAATTTCTGCATTCCAACATTAATTTCATTCCACATACTTGATGACATCTTGATGAACATCTGTGTAGTAGATCTTCTCCTCTTTGTAATCATAATCTAAAGCAATGACATTGTGCAGATCTTTCAATGGTAAGAAGACATCGATTGTATCATTTGTATCCATAGAAATCCGACGGACACTTCCTCTACTGGCAAACAAGAGAAACTTCTCTGGAACTGAAAGTCAACACATGAATCCAAATCAGTAAGTCATCGACTTCTTTAGATCAGAATCGGGATGTCATTAGTACATCAGCAATCCTTCATTATTAATTTTTATCAATATTTTCAACAACCAAAACACATGCAATAATTAAGATATGCCTAAAACACATGTACATTATCAACTTATTATTTCATACTTTACAGAACTACTTGTTGCTTACGGTACACCAGGGGTCAATAAACAGAATGTGTTAATTATATATCAATAAACAGAATGTGTTAATTATATATCAATAAACAGAACGTGTTAATTATATATCAATAAACAGAACGTGTTAATTATATATCAGAATGTGTTAATTATATATCAATAAACAGAACGTGTTAATTATATATCAATAAACAGAATGTGTTAATTATATATCAATAAACAGAATGTGTTAATTATATATCAATAAACAGAACGTGTTAATTATATATCAATAAACAGAATGTGTTAATTATATATCAATAAACAGAACGTGTTAATTATATATCAGAATGTGTTAATTATATATCAGAATGTGTTAATTATATATCAATAAACAGAATGTGTTAATTATATATCAATAAACAGAATGTGTTAATTATATAACAGAATGTGTTAATTATATATCAATAAACAGAACATGTTAATTATATATCAATAAACAGAATGTGTTAATTATATATCAATAAACAGAATGTGTTAATTATATATCAATAAACAGAACGTGTTAATTATATATCAATAAACAGAACGTGTTAATTATATATCAATAAACAGAACGTGTTAATTATATATCAATAAACAGAACGTGTTAATTATATGTGTTAATTATATATCAATAAACAGAACGTGTTAATTATATATCAATAAACAGAATGTGTTAATTTTCTCGAATTGATATCTCTAGTATAATATTTCTGTTGAATTATTTTTTTTCGCGTGTGATTCAATCTTTTGAAAGTTAAATTTTGTGTAATTCATTAAACTTAGAGCTCTTCTCGCACCTCAATTAAAAGCATAAAAACAATTATATGGCACATAGAAACAATAGGTCTGCCCCCTCCATATATTACATGCAAAGTTGGATATTTGTACTTGCAGAGATTGATTTAAAGATAGGTTGGAAGACCCCCCCCCCCCCCCCCCCCCCCCCCCCCCGTTAAAAAAAACAACCCAGTATTTAACTGATGAATGGAACTGAAAGATCAACCCTTGCTGCCTCTCGAGCTTTGGATTTAAAAAAAAAAATTTACATGTCAAGAATTCTCGGGCAATATTATGAAGTCAACTTCTTCCTCTCCCCCCCCCTTTTTAAATGATGCTATATGCCTGTTTATATCACATGCTTTCATTGTCCTTTAATTCTAGATGTCTGTTGTTTTTAAAACAGATTACTACTGAAATTCTCAGTATTAATTGCATTATAACTTTGATAGAAATAAACATCAAATACGCCTGTAACACCCCGTCCCCCACATGTACAATTTGACGAAATGCATATTTACCTGCTCGTTCTAACTATATAATTATTTAGTTTCAATTTAGTATCAATAGCATTAAAAAAGATATCATTTAAATGTTTTACATATTAACACAATATATACCAAGTTTGGCCCAGCCCTGCCCTGCATGAAATCAGAATGTCTACCCTGGGGATCATGGAATTTACAATTTTGGTAGAGGCCTTTTTGCTCTACATGACTATGCATTTATTCATTTATCTATGATTTATTTTACAGATGGGCGGTTGTAGAGAAGATTTTTTAACATTGGTCAATCGCCAAGGCTTGGGGATAGAAAATACACATGTCAACTCGCTGAATATAAATCATATCAAACCACAAACCATGGGAGATCCTATATTTAATAATATATCACTACACCTCTAAATGACATGATTTCTGTCTTGCTCTGAAGATCCTGCTCATGACTCACGTGTACATTCACATACAACACACAGAAAAGAAGATACCTTGGCGACACTGCTTGCTATCCTTTGATAGTTTCAGACCTGTGGGACACACACACGAATAACCACCAGGATTAGGAAGGCACAGGTGACTACAGCCACCATTTCTCTTCTGACACTTGTTCAGTTTTTCTAAACCTTATGAGACAAGAAATACCATGTCATAAATACATGTATACTATATGTGAATTTCAACTGAACTACATATAAAAGGGTAATACTAATGTATTAAAGTCTTCCAATCAATGGTCTTCAAACCTTTTAAGTCTAGCTGTATGGCATGTATGTCCATAAGCCCCGACAAGTTGTATCGGAGCGTGGCCATATTATTGCCAGTGAACTTGTCTGCTCTTTGGATTGACATTTTTTGCCAATCCGTCCAGTATATGTCATTTCCAAACACAGTCAAGCCATATGGATGTTTGACCCCCTCCACCAATGTCATTCTGTTACCGCCATCCAAGTCTGCACATCCTATCATCTGAAGTACAATTTCAAAAAGAAATTCATCAAGCAATACTGAATTTAAAACAGGAGTCCCATGGGCCTTAATGGTAACCTGAGTATTACAAACCATACAAAAAACTGTAGTAACAAGAACAATAGAAATATGGTATAGATGACTCGAGATTTGATCTCCCAAAGTTCTTGATCTCTCCAAGTGAAATTATGGCACATTTGCTTTTCTCTATATAACTAAGCAAATTTACTCTCAATTTCTCTAACGTTTAGTCTTTCTATGTGAAATTTGGGTCTCGTAAAACATATTTCATCGTTTTGCACTCTAGATCTCTCGAAGTGATGGCAGCATATGTACACACTCAAGCGTGTAATTATTTCCATTTCAACTTTACCTGGATAATGGTGAATGCCTGGAGCATTAACTAGGTGTTTATTTAGGTGACATGGTCCCAGTGCTTCCTTGTGGGATGGATAATTAATTGTTTTAATTGGACAATCTATCCCCCCCCCCTGCACTTTGTTTTCAGTATATAATTCGCCTATAGCAAAATTTACGACTTGTTTGGACTTAACATTCAGACAGTAATTTTGAGAATATAATTTTGAGACATATGGCAAGGAAACATTGTTATTTATTAGAATGTGTGCTTTGCGTAAAGAAACTGGACATTGTGCTCTGTGTGTGACTATGAAACTTTGTAGTATCATATAACTGTAATGGTGTGTGCAAATTTTTTTTTAGAACACACTGTGCGTTATTCAATTTTTATGCACACATCATTACAGTTATAAGACTACATCTTTCAAAAAATAATAATTCATTGCTTAACTGTTTGCGGTGCGTAGCTCAGTGGTAGAGCATTTCTTAACGACCAGGAAGTCGTGAGTTTCAGCCCAACTTGTGCCATGGCTGCATTAAATCGGAGAAGTAAACATAAATAGTGATTGCTCTTTCACCAAACAGATAAATCTTTAAAGTGAAATTTTTCTTGCCTAAAAGTAACAAGAGGCCCATGGGCCACATCGCTCACCCGAGTCACCTTGGTCCATATCAGAAGACTTTCCATATATATTTGCATGTAAATCCGTAGTCCCTATTATGGCCCCAACCTACCCCTGGAGGCCATGGTTTTTGCAAACTTGAATCTACACTATGTCAGAAAGCTTTCATGTAAATGTGAACTTCTTTGGCCCAATGGTTCTTGAGAAGAAGATTTTTTAAGATTTTCCCTATATATTTGTATGTAAAACTTTGATCCCCTATTGTGGCCCCATCCTACCCCAGGGGGGCCATGATTTTAACAAACCTGAATCTGCACTATATCAGAAAGCTTTCATATAAATCTCAGCTTTTCTGGCTTAATGGTTCTGGGAAGAAGATTTTCAAAGATTTTTCCTATATATTTGTATGTAAAACTTTGACCCCCTATTGTGGCCCCATCCGACCCCCGGGGGCCAGGATTTTAACAATTTATAATCTGCACTATATCAGGAAGCTTTCATATAATCCTCAGCTTTTCTGGCTCAGTGGTTCTTGAGAAGAAGATTTTAAAAGATTTTTCCTATAAATTTGTATGTAAAACTTTGATGCCCCCCTTGAGGCCCCATCCAATCCCCGGGGTCCATGATTTTAAATAACTTGAATCTGCACTATATAAACCCCCCCCCCCCCCAAAAAAAAAAAAAAATTTGACCCCCTATTGTGGCCCCATCCGATCCCCGTGGGCCATGATTTTAACAATTTAGAATCTGTACTATATCAGGAAGCTTTCATATAAATCTCAGCTTTTCTGGCTTAGTGGTTCTTGGGAAGAAGATTTTTAAAGATTTTTCCTATATATTTATATGTAAAACTTTGATCCCCTATTGTGGCCTCATCCGACCCCCGGAGGCCATGATTTTAACAATTTAGAATTTGTACTATATCAGAAAGCTTTCATATAAATCTCAGCTTTTCTGGCTTAGTGGTTCTTGGGAAGAAGATTTTTAAAGATTTTTCCTATATATTTGTATGTAAAACTTTGATCCCCTATTGTGGCCCCATCCGACCCCCGGGGGCCATGATTTTAACAATTTAGAATTTGCACTATATCAGGAAGCTTTCATATAAATCTCAGCTTTTCTGGCTCAGTGGTTCTTGAGAAGAAGATTTTAAAAGATTTTTCCTATATATTTGTATGTAAAACTTTGATCCCCTATTGTGGCCCCATCCTACCCCAGGGGGCCATGATTTTAACAATTTAGAATCTGCATTATATAAGGAAGCTTTCATATAAATCTCAGCTTTTCTGGCTCAGTGGTTCTTGAGAAGAAGATTTTTAAAGACTTTTCCTATATATTTGTATGTAAAACTTTGATCCCCTATTGTGGCCCCATCCGACCCCTGGGGGCCATGATTTTAACAATTAGAATTTGCACTACCTAATAAAGCTTATCTATAAATTTCATCTTTTCTGGCCCAGTGGTTCTTGAGAAGATTTTTTAATGACCCTACCCTATTTTTACCTTTTCTTGATTATGTCCCCTTGAAAGGTGGCCTGGCCCTTTATTTTAACAATTTAGAATTCCCTTTACCTAAGGATGCTTTGTGCCAACTTTGGTTGAAATTGGCCCAGTGGTTGTTGAGAAGAAGTTGAAAATGTGAAAAGTTTACAGACGGACAGACGGACGGACGCCGGAATACGGGTGATCAGAAAAGCTCACTTGAGCTTTCAGCTCAGGTGAGCTAAAAATCAGGATTCAAAATGGCTGTTTTAATTCATTCATGTCAAAAAATGTTGATAAAAACATCAAAACAACATTTTGGAGGTCAATTTCCTGGTTTGAATCCAAGACTTTTGCATGGAGACATTTTTAACTGATTTCATATTTAAATCAGACTGTATCGCATGGAAACATATTTGATTGATTTCATAATCATTAAACTAACCTCCAATCTGGCATCTGCCCAGATCATTCTATTCGTAGGCATATCAATCACAAGTCCATTTGGCCAGCCCAAGTCATGGTCAATCAAAACTTTTCTGTTCTGTCCATCCATCCAGGCCCTCTCAATTCGAGGGTTCCTTCCCCAGTCAGTAAAAAATATGTACCTGATGATGAACAGAGTAAGATATTAGGGCTTAACTTTCTTATCAAAATGGTATGTTCAAACTTATTTTGAAATTTGTCAACAAAAGAACCACAAATGGTACAAAATATGCCCATTATACCTTCTGTGCAATGTCTATATCCATGATGAGAAAAATTCCAGAAAACTATTTGACCTACTTTTCGTCCTAAAGTAAAGTAGGTCATGGTGCACCAATCCAGTTGAAATGTGAATTGATCATGTATTTCTCTGAGAGGAATGTGACAAAATTTCAAAATACCTGTATTCATAATGTAAAAATATCTGGAAGACAAAAACAAGGCTTTTCTACTAAGTGATCCTATGACCTAGACCTTTGATCTTGAGAAACAATAGGCATCCTCCGCTTGGCATAAGGTGAACATGTATGTGTATCAAATTTGGCTTTGACTTCTAATCTTGAAGAACAAAGGGCATTCTCCACATGACATGTACCAAGATTGACAGTCCTTAGTCTTATTAATCCAAAAATGTCCAATTTTTAGTTCATTGCATTTTCATGAATATTATTCATGAATTATTCAAGAAAATTCATCAATTATTCAATTTCATGATCATCTCATTAGTTCAGTCTGTATTCTAGCTGCCTACAAGGTTTTCCTATTAACTGATACTATGACCTTGACCTTGAAAAACAATAGGCATCTTCCTCTCATAATAGTGATTAGATGTACCAAGTTGTAAGATCCTAGCCCCAATAGTTTGGTCTGTATTCTGCCTACAAGGTTTTCCTATTAATTGATACTATGACCTTGAACTTTGACCTTAAAAAGCAATAGGCATCTTCTTCTCATCATGGTGATCAGGCCTGGATATCTCGAAAGAAACTTGTCCGATCACTTTCAAAAAGACACATGCACATCCTCAATGCTTCCATAACAGCCGTACATTAGATCTAAAGGATGTCAAATAAATGGCATAAGAGGAGCTGATTACAAAAATAGATACTGTCTATTCAAGACATACTTAAACGAGGCTCATGGGCCACATCACTCACCTGAGCAGCAGTTCCTAGCAATAAACAAGCTTGAGCAAAACTATCATTACACAAGCAGCTTGGTTCAGAAACAAGAGGCCCACAGGCCTTATCAGTCACCTGAGTACTAGTGAAAAAGTATCACTACTCCCAAGGGCTATAAAATCTAGAAAAAATATCCTGTTCTGAATATTTAAGCTAAATTCTAATGTTCAGCAACAGTATAAAACAAGATGTATTCTTAAAACTTCAATGCCCTCAAAAGTGCATACACTGATGAAAGGCTTTACATAAGATAATAGGTGTATTAATATTAAAAGATATGACTAATTTGGACCCATCCTACAGTCTAAATCCTCGATTGTGAAATGCACCATTTTTTGTACACCCTTTTCTGCTATTCCTAAATATGCTTTTAGATTTTATACAGTATCAGCAAACTTACACATATAATACTATATACTAAGTTTGGCCCCACCTTAATACCAAAACCCCTACCCCTAGGATCATCAAATTTACAATTTTGGAAGAGGACTTCCTGTTCTACATTACTATGCATTTAGTTTTTCTTAAACATGTGTAGTTGTAGAGAAAAGATTTTTGAAAATTAGTCAATTTTGGGCAGTTTTTGCCCCACCCTTAGGACCCCAGGGATGAAAGAATCCTGAAATTTACAATTTATGTCCCCCTTGTTCCAAAGATGTTTCATACTAATAATGAAAAGAATTGGAATGATAGTATCAAGAAGTTATTGGAGATGTTATTTAAGTGTTTTACACACAAACACTATATAGTAAGTCTGGCCCTGCCCTGGGGTCAGAACCCCTACCCTGGGGATCAAGAAATTTACAATTTTGGTAGAAGTTTCCTTGCTCATCATTACTATATACTCATTCCCAGGAGGAAAGAAAAAGATTTTCAAAGAAATACATCAATTTTACAGTTTTTTAACCCAAAATTAAGGCCCCTTAGAGTGGGGGTGGGGGGGGGGGTCATGAAATTTATAATTCCCGGTTTCCTTCTCCTACAAATGCTACATACCAAATTTGGTCAAGATTGGCCCAGTAGATTCTGGGAAGAAGCTGTTAACGGACGTCGCACGACGATCGATGCAGACCAATTGCAATAGGTCACCTGCTGAGTTTACTCAGGTGACCTAAAAACTGTTCAAAGGTACTGACTAAAAATTCCTTAATTATCAAACTTAATCATTAGACTTGACTACAAATCCATTAAATATCATATGCCCTTGTAGACGGGTATAGCCTTTCATATTAACAAATTTGTGCCATTTAGTTTGGTTTCCTTCACATGTAAAACTTTGATCCCCATTGTGGCCCCACCCTAACCCCAGGGGTCATGCTTTTTACAAACTGATATTTCCACTTTATCTTGAAGCTTTCATGTAAATTTCAGCTTTTCTGGGCCAGTGGTTCTTGAAAAGATTTTTAAACGACCCCACCCTATTTTTTTTTTTGCATTTTTGTGATTATCTCCCTTTTGATGGTCCTTCATTTGACCAACCTTGAATCCCCTTCCCCTAAAGATGATTTGTATCAAGTTTGATTGAAATTGGCCCCGTGGTTCTGGAGAAGAAGTTATTCCTATAAAATAAAAGCATATAAAATTTTGATCCCCAAATGTGGCCCCACTCTACCCTCGGGGGAGGGGGGGGCATGATCTGAACAAATATGAATCTACTCTATACCAGAAAGCTTCCACTTAAATCTCCACTCCTATAGCCAGGTGGTTCTTGAGAACGAGATGTTTAAAGATCTTCCCTATAGTTTGCAGTGAAATAAAATTCATTATAACTCTGATAAGCTATTGTCAGAGCAGCAGGTTTCTTACCCCAACTCATACACAAGTACAATAGCTCTGGGCTTGTCCAGATTCTCCCAGAACAACACTTTTCTCATGCTTCCGTCCACATTCGCCACCTCAATACGGTTCAATCCAGTGTCTGTCCAGTAGATCTTCTGACCCACAGCATCAACTGCCAGTCCATCTGGTGTATCAAGGCCATTTCTAATGATTTCCTCTTCTTGGGATCCATCCAAGTCAGATCTCATAATCTTATCTAACACTGTGTCTGTCCAGTAGACCTTTCCTACAAAAGCAATATTTGACTTAAAAAAACAGTACTAGATCTCAAACAATCATGTATACTGGATGTGTTTCAGACTCTATCAATACATACACATGAATTTTGTTTCTAGCTGATATTCTTTGAATTGTTAGAAATACATGTACAGTGAAACTTCTCTAAACCGGCCAGCTGTCGGACCGAAAAAAAAACGGCCGGTTTAGAGGGGTGGCCGGTATACCGAGAATTTAGCATTTAAAGACATTTCAGCTCAATTTTTATTAGATATTTCATTGACATACCACAAACCATATAATATGGTGTTCAAGGATTATTATTTCACTATTGGAAATAAAACAAAATAATTTACTAACATGTTTATTTTCAATTTATAGCACTAAAACTAATTAAACATGAATAAACATTTTTACATTGACATGCATAAATAATGGAAAACATTCCGTTTAAATAAAACTGCATTTGATATATATGTATAGAAATCTGTAGACTAGCAGCATTTATGTAGAATTTCAGCATATGTTTTAATAAACAAAACAAACACATAGCCATTTGATTGCTGCAATTAATACATGGAGTAGGTACAGAGTAGGTACTGCTCACTTTGATATGGGGGATCTATGATCAATTATCCCTGGAGATCAAACTAGTCCGCTTGTACCTACAGGTAATTATTACAAGAAATAGTCTTGAAGCAATCATCTAATTTTAACTAAAAATCTATAACAGGATACATAAAGAAAACACAGAGGCCTATTATTGGAATTCCTCTTACTTATAAAAACTCTGTTTACGTCCATTGCTTATATCGTTAACAAATTTGTTTTGACGTTTTTGAAAAGTACAGTAGTAAATATATAATTTTAATTTTGATGTTTCTTAGGAATTTTAAGTCTATGGAAACCCCCCAAAAATCATTTATCTATTGAAAATTATCATTAACAGTCATGGGTTTGTTGTTAATTAACTACCGCTTATATCCATGGTGCAACAATATGGGGTATTGATTGTATTCATTCAATATGTGCATATCTGTTTATAACATTTCATACAGAAATTTGAAAGGGTCACTTGGATTAGCCAAGCACCAATTAACACCCTGGACAGCACAGGTAAACTATAGAACTTATTGAGGCCACTTGTGTTTTTCACACCTCCGGTGGATAATTTCCCACCTGGCCAGTAGGTCAGTCATTGTTCACACCTGGCCAGTCTTACTCACCACTCTGGCCAAAATTTTCTAGTATTCAAATTGTGGCTGGTATTATAAGGGTAAATTACACGTTTGTTAACAATTGTACTTTAAAAAGTGGCCGATGTCCGGTTTTCAGGGGTGGCCGGTTTTGTGAGACTTTCTTTGTAAGGAAATGTTAAGGTTTCTGCCGGGACTTTGAAAATCGGCCGATATTCAGGGAGAACCGGTTTTCTGAGGGACCGGTTTGGAGAAGTTTCACTGTACCTTGCCTTGTGTCAAAGTAAATTGTTGCAGAGTTTTGTTCCTGTTTTGAACACATATAAAAATCAGGTACAGAAAATCCTGTGCGTGAAACAGGAATTGTCCAGGTATGATAATCATCCAATGGCTATAATTTGTATCATACTTGACCAAAATGTAGACACTTAAAACCATTCATTTCACCAACTGTTTATAAAGTAATTTTCACAGTTTATTTCTTGATTTATTTTGTATATGAAATACACTCCACATTCAGCAGACTTAAAATAGATGCAAATTTTTATGTATGTTTCCACGTATGTCTGGAAATTATGTTGTTCTGGATTGGGGTCATTCAAGTCGTTCAGCCTTGGTGCCCACTCCACCTCTTCACACAGGAGGGTAGACTTAGTCCAAGAGTACATGGAAATGTACTAACAACCAGGTGCAATCTCTGGGAAATGGGGTATATAGATGACTTAAAAACTCTTACTATCCCAAATAGGTGGTAAGTCATAGTTTGGGATTTTCAGTACAGGCGCTCAATGCCAGGCCACCGGTTTGCCCGTTATACTGGTTAAGTTGGTATGCCGGATATTCCCATGGACACTTGGGTTGATACAATGCGGCCACACTTGGATTGATACAATGCGGCCACCCTTGGGTTGATACAATGCGGCCACTTTTGGGTCGATACAATGCGGCCACCCTTGGGTTGATACAATGCGGCCACTCTTGGGTTGATACAATGCTGCCACTCTTGGGTTGATACAATGCGGCCACTCTTGGGTTGATACAATGCGGTCACTCTTGGGTTGATACAATGCGGTCACTCTTATTCCACTCACCCTTGTGTTAATTGTTTTTTTCTATTGTGTGAAGTATTATTTGTAGATTCAATAAACATGAGTAAAGTACCTTTTGTGTTGTCACTGTTGTCATGGTTACAGGACAAACCAGGTATAAGGTACAGGCGTACCTGACTCCGGGATGGTTTGACGTGGAATGTTCAATTAATCTTAATGTATAACACATTTCTAATTCAAGACGGTCAAACCTGAGTTTTGTTAATGTCAATCCTTTTGAAAAAATATATTTACTCCAAATTAAGTAGTTAGGAATTGAATCTGAAGTGTGTGTGAAGATCTATATGCAAAATGTACTGCAGGACTTACTACTGATAATATCCAATCTAGACCAATGTACTGCAGGACTTACTACTAATAATATCCACATCTAGAGCGATGTACTGCAGGACTTACTATTAATAATATCCACATCTAGAGCGATGTACTGCAGGACTTACTACTGATAATATCCACATCTAGAGCGATGTACTGCAGGACTTACTACTGATAATATCCACATCTAGAGCAATGTACTGCAGGACTTACTACTGATAATATCCACATCTAGAGCAATGTACTGCAGGACTTACTATTAATAATATCCACATCTAGAGCAATGTACTGCAGGACTTACTACTGATAATATCCACATCTAGAGCAATGTACTGCAGGACTTACTACTGATAATATCCACATCTAGAGCAATGTACTGCAGGACTTACTACTGATAATATCCACATCTAGAGCAATGTACTGCAGGAGTTACTACTGATAATATCCACATCTAGAGCGATGTACTGCAGGACTTACTACTGATAATATCCACATCTAGAGCGATGTACTGCAGGACTTACTATTAATAATATCCACATCTAGAGCAATGTACTGCAGGACTTACTACTGATAATATCCACATCTAGAGCGATGTACTGCAGGACTTACTATTAATAATATCCACATCTAGAGCGATGTACTGCAGGACTTACTACTGATAATATCCACATCTAGAGCGATGTACTGCAGGACTTACTATTAATAATATCCACATCTAGAGCAATGTACTGCAGGAGTTACTACTGATAATATCCACATCTAGAGCGATGTACTGCAGGACTTACTACTGATAATATCCACATCTAGAGCAATGTACTGCAGGACTTACTATTAATAATATCCACATCTAGAGCGATGTACTGCAGGACTTACTATTAATAATATCCACATCTAGAGCGATGTACTGCAGGACTTACTACTGATAATATCCACATCTAGAGCAATGTACTGCAGGACTTACTACTGATAATATCCACATCTAGAGCAATGTACTGCAGGACTTACTATTAATAATATCCACATCTAGAGCGATGTACTGCAGGACTTACTATTGATAATATCCACATCTAGAGCAATGTACTGCAGGACTTACTATTGATAATATCCACATCTAGAGCAATGTACTGCAGGACTTACTATCCACATCTAGAGCGATGTACTGCAGGACTCACTACTGATAATATCCACATCTAGAGCAATGTACTGCAGGAGTTACTACTGATAATATCCACATCTAGAGCAATGTACTGCAGGACTTACTACTGATAATATCCACATCTAGAGCAATGTACTGCAGGACTTACTACTGATAATATCCACATCTAGAGCAATGACATTCCTCAGCTGTCGAACAGGCATCACTACGTCAGCAAAATATTCAACATCAAGCGAGACTTTTCTGATATCAGATCTACGTGCAAATATCAGGAAATTGGTCATATCTGTGGAAGAATATAATCTATTTACATTTAAGCATAACATTTTTATGAATAATGATTTACAAACTGTTACAAAGCTTAAAAACCTTCCCAATATTGAGTACTGCATTTGTACTCTGAAAGAAGAAATTCTATATTACTCATTTTCATCATTCCATAAAATGTAAGGCACATAAATGTAGACAATTCAACTTCCACTAGATTTGTAGAAATGGGAGATAAACCCTCTGTGCATGGTGATCACATTAAAAATGGTTCACACCTATTACGTAATTGTATGACTGCATGCACTGCGACTATGACAATTCATGCGAACTGGGTCATAGATACCCACAACAAAATATCACAGAAACGGAAGTCATGGATACCCACCACAAAATATCACAGAAACGGAAGTCATGGATACCCACCACAAAATATCACAGAAACGGAAGTCATGGATACCCACAACAAAATATCACAGAAACGAAAGTCATGGATACCCACAACAAAATATCACAGAAACGGAAGTCATGGATACCCACAACAAAATATCACAGAAACGGAAGTCATGGATACCCACAACAAAATATCACAGAAACAGAAGTCATGGATACCCACAACAAAATATCACAGAAACGGAAGTAATCAAAAGGGCTTTCAAGTGCGTTGGACTTTCAAAACAATGAATGCAGTTTTTAACTTTTGAGTACATTGTCAGTAAATAAGAGATATGCACGTTAAGTCTGGATTCCCATCTACATTTTAAACTCACATATTCTGAAAAGCTTTAAGTTTGCAAATGATGACATTTTAATGCTAAGTAGAATTCATTAGTACTGTAATTGATTATTAACTTTTATACCAGTGTCAATTAATTAATTGCTCTTAATTACAACTCCTTATGATTAGGGGGTACAAAAATCTGTTCCTTGAAATCAGGCTTTAAAACGTCATATATTTTTAAATGTTTATTGAAATAAATAAATAACTATTTCATTTGTCAGATTACTTTAAGTTATTGTGTAAAAAATGGTTAAAGTTCATTACTTTTTGTTGACTACAAATTTTATCAAAAGTGACTAAAAGTTTGGAACAGCAATCAAATTCTGGTCACAATTTTGTGAGATATTTGTTAAAGAATGACTTTATCCAATGTATCTGATGATTCTGATAATTAAGAGAAGGTACAGAAAAATAAAAAAATCAATCTGAATATACTAGATTCATATTATCAGGTTTCCATTTATTACAACAGGTCCACAAATTTTGGGAAAAATAGCATCTAAGAATATTTGAGGCGAAAAAATGTCTATGGATGGACACGACTGACATGATAATTTTAATACCCCCCACCCCCTTACTGTTTGCTGGGGGTATATAAAACAAGAGGCCCATGGGCCACATCGCTCACCTGAGTCACCTTGGCCCATATCTGAAGACTTTCCATATATATTTGCATGTAAAACCTTAGTCCCCATTATGGCCCAAACTACCCTTTGCAAACTTGAATCTACACTATGTCAGAAAGCTTTCATGTAAATGTCAACTTCTTTGGCCCAATGGTTCTTGAGAAGAAGATTTTTAAAGCTTTTTCCTATATTTGTATGTAAAACTTTGACCCCCCCCCCCACTTGTGGCCCCATCCTACCCCCCGGGGGCCATGGTTTGAACAAACTTGAATCTGCACTATGTCAGAAAGTTTTCTTGTAAATATCAGCTTTTCTGACTCAGTGGTTATTGAGAAAAAGATTTTAACTATATATTTGTATGTAAAACTTTGATCCCCCTTGTGGCCCCATCCTACCCCCGGGGGCCATGATTTGAACAAACTTGAATCTGCACTATGTCAGAAAGTTTTCATGTAAAAATCAGCTTTTCTGGCTCAGTGGTTCTTGAGAAGAAGATTTTTCCTATATTTTTGTATGTAAAACTTTGATCCCCTATTGTGGCCCCATCCAACCCCCGGAGCCCATGATTTGAACAAACTTGAATCTGCATTATATCAGGAAGCTTTCATGTAAATCTCAGCTTTTCTGGCTTAGTGGTTCTTGAGAAGAAGATTTTTAAAGTTTTTTCCTATATATTTGTATTAAAACTTTGATCCCCTATTGTGGCCCCATCCAACCCCCGGGGCCCATGATTTGAACAAACTTGAATCTGCATTATGTCAGGAAGCTTTCATGTAAATCTCAGCTTTTCTGGCTTAGTGGTTCTTGAGAAGAAGATTTTTAAAGTTTTTCCCTATATATTTGTGTGTAAAACTTTGATCCCCCCCTTGGGGCCCCATCTTATCCCCGGGGGCCATGATTTGAACAAACTTGAATCTGCACTATGTCAAAGTTTTCATGTAAAAATCAGCTTTTCTGGCTCAGTGGTTCTTGAGAAGAAGATTTTTAAAGATTTTTCCTATATATTTGTATGTAAAACTTTGATCCCCTATTGTGGCCCCATCCAACCCCAGGGGCCCATGATTTGAACAAACTTGAATCTGCATTATGTCAGGAAGCTTTCATGTAAATCTCAGCTTTTCTGACTTAGTGGTTCTTGAAAAGAAGATTTTTAAAGTTTTTCCCTATATATTTGTTTGGTTGAAATTGGCCCAGTGGTTCATGAGAAGATGAAAATGTGAAAAGTTTACAGACAGATGGACGCCGGACAAAATGTGATCAGAAAAGCTCACTTGAACTTTCGGTTCAGGTGAGCTAAAAAACATCAGATTAGTGACATTAGAATTACAATAATTCTAGCAATAAGGATAATTTAAAATTAAGACATCGACTCTACAAATAATTTGAGAAGAACCAAAATTTGAACAAACCAGTATTGCACGTTCTATTATCCTTCCTCAACAGAATCCCAGTGGGACAAGCGCAGGAGTGTCCTCGGGGTAATGGAGCCATCAGACACAAATGACTACAGCCACCATTGTTGGAATTACATTCCGAGTGAACTGAAATTCAAAGCAATGCACACTAAACAATATTCTCTCAATATACTTTCGGAAAACATGGCGTCATGCATACTGTTGTCAGTGGGCGAATATAAGACTGGGCGAAATTGTTTAAATTTTCTTTTAATTCTCTTTTAACAAAACTGTTTCCGTGCAAATTTAAAATGGAGCGAAACCGTTAGCAAGTGTAAAAAGGCGAAAATAATAAGGGGCAAAAAATAACCCTGTATACAGTAGATTAGTTTTAAGATTTTCTTACAAGAAATAATTACCTCATTGTCAAGATTGATGGAAAACTACCCCAAGGTCCAGAGATATTTTAGGAATATCAGTTTTAATGATTTTAGTCGCTTCCACATAGAAGTGAAATAATCCTTATGGCATCAAACATTTGTTGGATATTGTGCACACCATGGATTCAAATTTTTTACATCACCAATTGAGCCTTGTCAGATAGACAAAAGTTATACATTTTCAGATTTTTATGATTTCAGATAATTACTGCAAAAAAATGCTAAAAACAAAACTGAAAATGAGACACTAGGATATCTGTATTAAAAACAAAAATATAGCATTTTGAAAATGACTTGTTTATGCTTATGAAAAACTTCGATATTTTAAATCTCATTGTGATGTCATGAATTTTCCTAACACTTCCTATTACCATATCTTCTCAACATATAACAATACGTCTCTCTCACTTATGGTGAACTCGTGCAGCCTTAATAGAAGATGACATGCATGCTCTCTATGAGACGAATTATCATCAGAACAGTTTTCACTGCAACCACACCCACTCACAAAAATCTTGTCATTAATTTGCTCATCATTCTGACAACCACACCCACTCACGAAAATCTTGTTCTCATTAATTCGCTCATCATTCTCATCATCATTCTGACAACCACACCCACTCACAAAAATCTTGTTCTCATTCATTCGCTCATCATTCTGACAACCACACCCACTCACAAAAATCTTGTTCTCATTCATTCGCTCATCATTCTGACAACCCCACCCACTCACGAAAATCTTGTTCTCATTAATTCGCTTATCATTCTTATCATTCTGACTTGGTTGTGATTAAAAAAAAATGGCTCAACAAAAATTCTGTCACTCTGTGCCTGATATTCTCACCATCGTCTCTATCATTGTCATCTTCCGACCATGTGCGGATCCAGGATTTTTTCAGGTGTGTGTGTGTGTATGTGTCAAAATGCCTGATTAAGCCAAAGTTACTTCATTATAAAATAATCTTCCATTTCTCCACCCAATGAATAATAAATTTTCTTTCTAGTAAATTTCTGATGATGAACGAAGCAGTGACAGTCTAAACTATGCAGAACTCAATGCCTTACAGACAGTGCAGCAGCATATAACACCGTGTGTCAAAGGTTTACATTGTCCAGAAGTCTGTGTCAAAATAATCAAAGATATTCATGCAGGATTCAGGATTTTTTTCCCAAGGGGTGTCAAAATTTTGGTGAAAAAAAACTCTAACCCTCTTTTTAAAAAACCCAAAAGACATCAAAGATAAAATTGAACCCAAAGTTTTTGATTCCCTATTGTGGCTCCACCCTATCCCCAGGGACCATAATTTGAACAAACTTCAATCTGCATAACCTGGGGATGCTTGCATATTCATATGAGTAATCATGGTCCTGTAGCTTTTGAGAAGATTTTTCCTATGTATCCCCATGTGAAACTTTGATCCCCTATTGTGACCCCAGCTTATCCCTGGGGGCCATGATTAGTAGTCCTGCAAAAATGTACCATGCGAGTACGTAAATGATGTTAACTCGTTCGTTGTTTATTCATTTATTTACACAAATATGGAATTCATTAATTCATTTCAGATATATTTTTGTCAGAATTCTGTTAGAATATTAGTTCAAGAATCACCATATCATTTATTTTCACGGAAAGTTAAATGCAATGTATAAAGTAATACGAAGCCCTTATTCATCTACACCCCCTTTCCTTATATTCACGTACGATTAAAAATATTATTTCGATAGATGCAGAAGTCTTTCACCATTATTGTTTGGCTAAAATTTTAATTTATAGTACATAACTTCATCAACCTTAAACAGGTTGGGAACACTTCCCTTATAGCGAGATATTCTCGCAAAAATGCGATTATCCCTTTATAGTGAGAGTAAACATATCCTGTACAACCGAGAAAAACACCTGCGGAGTACATCTCTTTGTGTTTCACGTGAAAAGAAGAAAAAGTGAAAAATGTCTGATACTTCTGCAAATACATTATAGTCAAAACAAAAACACTCAGGATGGGCATTGGGTTTCAGCCTCCTTCACTCTTATGCAGCAACATTGATATGAAATTACTTGACTGTGTTGTAAATTTTATAGAAACAATTCGTGTCATGCTGATTGTGTGTCGCACTTATTCAGCATTGCATGGAATTTGCCATTATTTTCAATAAAGACACCGAAAACAAATGTTTATGGTAATGTTTACTTCTCTCTAAAGAAGGATAATTGCATTTTAGTGAGAAGATCTCGCTATAGGGGAAGTGTTCCCAACCTGTTAAACTCAATGAAAGTGTCTGCTTTCATATCCCCAGAGTTTCATCTTCTCCCAACTGTATATTCAGTTGCAGACCTGCTATCGATGCCTGATTCTAGAATATTTTCACATTCTTTCACAAACAATGTGTACGTTCCATGACATTAAAAAGAGTTCTATGTGATTTCACAAATCAATCAACATGAAAGGTTAAGATAACGAACAGTAATACACTGCCAGTCAAACTATATTCAGTTGTGTATGAGGGTGGTATTGAGGAGGTAAATCCGTAGGATGGTCGGCGGAGGCAAGGAATAGCTCGCTACACGAGTCGACTAAAAAATCTCATCACCAAAAGAAGGGCCTTTCACAAGGAATACACGTGAAATACGAAAGCCATATCACCACCCACTCAAAAGTTATGGCCAAGCTAGGTTACTGCTTTTGCAAAACAGACAGATGGACAGACATAAAACTATATGCGTCTGAATCTCCGATTATGTGTGCAAAAAAATTTAAACCTATTTCAGAAATTATACAACAGTTCTTCATATTGAGGATATGAAAATATAATTGTAGATAAAAATGTCAGAACCATCATTGTATGACCTTGATATTGTCTGGTTTTCCTTTCCCTTTATAGCAGGGCTTGAGTCGTACCTTGTGGTCTGACCTTGATATTGTCTGGTTTTCCTTTCCCTTTATAGCAGGGTTTGAGTCGTACCTTGGGGTCTGACCTTGATATTGTCTGGTTTTCCTTTCCCTTTATAGCAGGGTTTGAGTCATACCTTGGGGTCTGACCTTGATATTGTCTGGTTTTCCTTTCCCTTTATAGCAGGGTTTGAGTCGTACCTTGTGGTCTGTTCCTATGGAACATCCTTACATCCCAGATATCAGCATAGTTTGATTTCAGTGTCTCCATGTGTGAGCCATTAGTTTTGTGTGCTGAGTGGAGCCCTTTATCTTGACGATCTGTCCAGTACAACTTGTCCTTGTACACAGTTAGTCCAAAGGGTCGCTGTACACCCACTGAGATTATCACCTGTCAAACATTATCTAGATTTAAAGAGGTTTCAAATACATCACAAAACATCAGCAGCATGACAGCCAGTGTCTATGTTATTGTTGTTATTGAGACAGCCAGTGTCTATGTTATTATGATAACCAGTGTCTATGTTATTGTGACAGTCAGTGTCTATGTTATTGTTGTTATTGTGACAGTCAGTGTCTATGTTATTGTTATTATGATAACCAGTGTCTATGTTATTGTTGTTATTGTGACAGTCAGTGTTTATGTTATTGTGACAGTCAGTGTCTATGTTATTGTGACAGTCAGTGTCTATGTTATTGTTGTTATTGTGACAGTCAGTGTCTATGTTATTGTGACAGTCAGTGTCTATGTTATTGTTGTTATTGTGACAGTCAGTGTCTATGTTATTGTTGTTATTGTGACAGTCAGTGTCTATGTTATTGTGACAGTCAGTGTCTATGTTATTGTTGTTATTGTGACAGCCAGTGTCTATGTTATTGTTGTTATTGTGACAGCCAGTGTTTATGTTATTGTGACAGTCAGTGTCTATGTTATTGTTGTTATTGTGACAGCCAGTGTCTATGTTATTGTTGTTATTGTGACAGCCAGTGTTTATGTTATTGTGACAGTCAGTGTCTATGTTATTGTGACAGTCAGTGTCTATGTTATTGTGACAGTCAGTGTCTATGTTATTGTTGTTATTGTGACAGTCAGTGTCTATGTTATTGTTGTTATTGTGACAGTCAGTGTCTATGTTATTGTGACAGTCAGTGTCTATGTTATTGTTATGTCTCCGAACACAAAGTGTCGGAGACATATTGTTTTTGCTCCGTTTCTTCTTCTTATTATTATTTTCTTCTTATTCTTATTATTCCTCTTCTTTAGTGAGAAATTTGTCCGACCGATTTTGTGAAAGTGCTTCGACAGATCCTTTTCAAACTTTGTGAGCTGATAAAGGGTCACTAGGAGGGGTGCATTCAACTTTTCAAATTTTCAAAATGGCCGCCGTTTCAAGATGGCGGCCAAAAAACGTCAAAGACTCAAGGTTGTCGGATTTCATCCAAATTCTATTTCTAGGGTAATTCAGTGACCCCAAGTCCATTTCCACCATCAAAATTTTTTTTTGAGCCGCCATTTTCAAAATGGCCGCCATATACCGAAAAATTTGAAAGTGTTAAAATCTCTACAACATTTGGCTTCTGGGGTCAATTGAGGGTCCACAATTCATTTCTAGCATCAGTATTTCCTTCCAATCAATTTTCAAATGTTTCAAAATGGCCGTCATTGAAGAAAATGGCGGCCAAAAATGAAGTCCGTCGGATTTCAACCAAATTTAGTTTCTAGGGTTTTTTGAGGATCCTGAGTGCATATCTGGCATCAAAAAGCATTTCTGACATGGGGAGGTGTTCGGAGACATTTGTGTTGGCATCCCAACACAGTTATAGCTCGTTGTTATTGTGACAGTCAGTGTATATGTTATTGTTGTTATTGTGACAGTCAGTGTCTATGTTATTGTGACAGTCAGTGTCTATGTTATTGTGACAGTCAGTGTCTATGTTATTGTTGTTATTGTGACAGTCAGTGTCTATGTTATTGTTGTTATTCTGACAGTCAGTGTCTATGTTATTGTTGTTATTGTGACAGTCAGTGTCTATGTTATAGTGACAGCCAGTGTCTTTGTTATTGTTGTTATTGTGTAAAATTGTTCATGTAACCTGCCTGATCATGCATATAACAGGATCATTCATGCATAAACAGTTTTTAAATGTGTAGGATGATACCGCCAATGGTAAAATCATTGCTGCTGTGTATGTAATTTAGAAACAGTAAAACATGGTCACAGTAAACAAGCTTATAATGAATTCATGTTTACAGATGATTTTCACTTCCTGTCATTTTAAAACACATTTTGGATTTATTGGTTATGACAAATTATGTTGATAACAAATCAAAATTTTCATCCCCAGCACTTTGCTATAAGCGTGTTTTACTGTAATACAAAAATTTCACACATTAAAAATTTATGTACATTATAATCATAATGCAATTATCTCCCATTCAAAAAGTACATTGGATAGAAATGATTTTCAAAGATACATGTAATTAGAATCAGAACATTTTACTATATATCATTATCAGCCCTGCCCTGGCTGATAGTCAATGAATTTTACAATGTAGATGGCTTTCAATACATTATAATGAAGCATTCAGATGGTGGACGCTTTTCTGCTCCTCTTGAATATTCATTTTATATCTATTTAGAGTCAGTAAAAGTTTATTGAATGTAATAGACAGGAACAGTATATGACCATATTGACCTTGCTCTTGACTTGGAACTTGTACCCCTGGGGTTGCAAAATTTCCAATTTTGGTACATCCTTTTCTGCTATACCTTCATATGCATTTAGTTTTTCTCTACGTCCATTTTAGTGCAACCATGGTACCAAAACCCCCTACCCCCGGAATCATGAAATTTACAGTTTTGGTAAAGGGTTACCTGCTCTTTCTATATATTTAGTTTCAATTCATATTTAAATCTTATCACATAAACACTACATGTATAATTATGCCAAATCTGACCCTGCCCTGGAGCAAGAACCTCTACCCTGGGAATCATGAAATTTTCAATTTTGGTAGAGGCTTCCCTGCTCTATATGACTATGTATTTAGTTTTTCCTACAGGTGTGCAGTTGTAGAGAAGATTTTTGAAAAATTTGTAAATTGTAAATTTTTGGCAGGTTTGTTCTTCCCTTAAGGTCTCAGGGGTGCAGAAGTCCTGAAATTTACAGTTTACATGTATGTCTCCTTTGTCCTAAAGATGCTTCATATCCCTGTGAAATTTTTATAATGGTTAATGTATATTTCTTAACAGAGAGTCAAGACAGAAGAATAGATGAAGAGGAGATTTAGAGGACAATACCTTTCGGTCTCCACCGTTTACATTGGAGCACTCTATCATACTGGTTCCAGCATCTGTCCAGTACAGTGTCTCAGTGTCCATGTCAAGTGCTAAACCATTGGGCCACTTTAAATCCGAGTTTACTATCACTCGTCTTCCCTTTCCATCCATCCCTATTTTCTCAATCTTAGGATGTTTACCCCAGTCAGTCCAAAACATCAACCTAAAAATAACAATCTCTCAGATTTCAGTAATATGTTTTAACTTTTATGCAATTGAAATATTTTTTTCTTATTTCCAACAGTTTTCTCCATAACAAATTGAAGCTTTAATTTATTTTTTTGGCTATTGATTGTCTAAAATTGGGAGTCGTTGAAAGTGCATGGAAGGCCTATGATATTCCCAAATGATAACATATGTTCATCCCATTTCAAAATGAAAGAACAGTCACAAATATAAAGTTAACAAGCATTCTGAGAGCATTGCATAACAATACATAGTCCCCTACCGGTTGAAAAAAGTCCTGGACCGCAACAATATTCAAAGTTCATTATATAGGTTATGGTAAAACTGGAAAATTAGGGAACCAAGATAGGAATGGTTTTACACAAAAACACTATAAATACTAAGTTTGGCCCCGCCCTGGGGTCAGAACCCCTACCCTGGGGATTATGAAATTTACAATTTTGGTAGAGGCCATCCTGCTCTACATCGTTATGCATTTAGTTTTTCTTACACATATGCGGTTCTAGAGAAGATTTTTAAAAATTGGTCAATTTTTGGCAGTTTTTGCCCTGCCCCTAAGGCCTCAGGGGTGCATGCAGGAGTCATGAAACTTGAAATTTATGTCCCCCTTGTTCCAAAGATGCTTCATACCAAATTTGAAAAGAATTGGAACGGTAGTTATCAAGAAGAAATTAAAAATTTCTATCGATCACACATTGTACCAAGTTTGATGTCTGTTAAGTAAAGGGTTCTCAAGATATTGAGCAGACAGTATTTTCCTATGCCCAGTTTGACCTTTGACCATGTGACTTCAAAATCAATAGGGGTCATCTATTCCTTAAGATGAAAAAGTATTCCAAGTATTCCAAGTTTGATGTCTGTCAAGCAAAGGGTTCTCAAAATATTGAGCAGACAGTTTATTCCTAAGTCCAGTTTGACCCTTGACCTTTAACCATGTGACCTCAAAATCAATAGGGATCACCTACTCGTTAAGATGTACCAGTGTACCAAGTTTGATGTCTGTCAAGTAAAGGGTTCTTAAGATATTGAGCAGACAATATCTTCCGATATCCAGAATGGATTGACCCTTGACCTTTGACCATATGACCTTAAAATCAATAGGGATCATCTACTCCTTAGGATGTATCAGTGTACCAAGTTTGATATCTGTCATTCTAAGGGTTTTCAAGATATTGAGTGCAAAATATATTCCTAAGGGTATAAATGTGATACATATATTTTAAGAAATGTTAGTAATTTTCATCATAACTTTCAATATTTGTAAGTTACGACTTAAAGAAAAGTAATTTATACCGAGATTACTGTAGTTCCGTTTGTTTACACTAACCTGTTCCTGTGTGCACAGGGTTTTCAAACCGTAATGTATTACGGCTGACGAAAAGCTAAACAAATACTACAAGGAAAGGGGCACAAATGCACAGCATCTAATAAAAATAGGTCAAGGAAGGAAAATAACTGTTATACAGTTTGACTTCTCAATAGGAACATAAAAACTCATGTAGCAACTGTCATATGATATTTAGGCAAAGCTAAACACTCGAATTATCAACCAAAGGCAAATGAACTGATGAAATCTATTAAAGGTGCTGTAGCCATGTCAGAAAAATACAGTGAGCTAAGTAATGCCATTTGTAAAAGGGTTGTTCATATGAATGCACCTATGAAAATATTGTACTGTTCATCATTCCACATAGGAACATGGTTTATTGATTAAAGAACGACTCATATAAATGTCAGTAATGCTAAACTGAAGCAGTGATTTATCTTGGTTAACGAAACGTCAAAAATGTTGGCCTTACATTTAAAAATAACACACCAATCTATTTTTGGAAACCAGTGTTTTCCCTTTAGATTTCTGAGTCGGCCGTTTCGTCAGCAAAAGCACTATTCCTCTTTATGGCTTTCCTAGTTCTCAAGAAGATTTTTAAAAATTTCCACCTTACTTTGATCATTTCTTAATCATCTCCCCTTCCTAGAGAACATAGTCCTTTTAAAAAAACTTCAATTAGTGTCAAGTTTGGTTGACACTGTGGTTCTGGAGATGATAGTGTGGAAAGTTTGCACCAGACTGACAGACAGACATGGATATACAGATGCTGTGCAAAATTTGATCAGAAAAGCTTAGGTGAGCTAACAACTCAGGTGAGCTAAAAACAATTTCGTACCCTGTTTCTGGGTCCACAATGATGTCCAAACTCAGGTGAGCTAAAAACAATTTAGTACCCTGTTTCATGTTCAAACTCAGGTGAGCTAAAAACAATTTCGTACCCTGTTTCTGGGTCCACAATGATGTCCCTGGGTTGGTCCATTCCCTGCCAAACCAGGATGGTGCGTACACTGCCATTCAAGTTAGCCACCTCAATTACATCCAGTTCAGCATCTGTCCAATAGAGCTTCCTCCCCATCCAGTCAACAGCAATGCCTGCTGGGACTATTAACCGAGTGTCCACCAACACCTAGTACACAAAATATTATCATATACTGTATCAGACTGATTCCAAAAGATTTAACACTTCTTTACTATGTGATCCATATAGCCAAGACCTAAAACCCTGACCCAGGGGCCTTGAGTTTTACAATATTCTTCTATTAGAATCTTAGAGACTTCCGTGCTCATTTTTGGCCCAGTGGTTTTTGAGAAGACGATTTTTAAAGATTTTCTCTATATATTTGTATGTGAATCTTTGATCCCCTATTGTAGCCCATCCTACCCCCAGGGACCATGATTTTTACACCTTGAATCTGCACTATGTCAGGAAGCTTTCATGTAAATTTGTACTTTCCTAACCCAGTGGTTCTTGAGAAGATCTTTAAAGATTTTCCCTATTATGGCCCCATCCTACTCCCAGGGGCCATGATTTTAACAAAATGTCAGGAAGCTTTCATGTAAATTTCAGCTCTTCTCGCTCAGTGGTTCTTGAGAAGAAGATTTTTAAATGACCCTACCCAATATTTGATTTTTGTGATTATCTCCCCTTGGAAGGGGGATGGCACTTCATTTGAACAAACTGGAAAGCCCTTCACCCAAAGATGTTTTTTTGCCAAGTTTGGTTGAAATTGGTCCAGTGTTTTTGGAGAAGAAGATGAAAATGTGAAAAGTTTACGCCGACGACTCCAACGATAGACAACGGACAAATTTCGATCAGAAAAGCTCACTTGAGCCTTCGGTCCAGGTGAGCTAAAAACATGGAACAAGCCTTGTTTACATAACAAAGAATTGTGAGTGCTGTATCTCATTTGAAACTCAACAACTGACATTCAAATTTTTGCTGACCATTAGAAATACCCAAATTAAGCATTGTAAACATTAAAAATTTGAAAATGTTCAGTCCAAATCATGTCCATGTCCCTTTAAAGAAGTCTTTCAAATGATAAATACACATACTATAATCGCTATAATGATTTTGGCTCTACCCTACAACCAAAACCCCTAACCCTGCAGGGATCATCAAATTTACAATTTTGGTAAAGGATTTGACTTGCTCTTTCTAAAAATCTATTTAGTTTCAATCTAGCATCAATAACACTAAAGAAGATCTTTTAAAAATGTTTTACACATAAACACTATATACCAAGTTTGGCCCCGCCCTGGAGTCAGAACCTCTACTCTGGGGATCATAAAATTTACATTTTTGGCAGCCTGGCCTCATAACAACCCTCACTATAGTTGCATGGTTTTAATGCTGTGAATATTATTTTGGGTAAAATACCATTGAATCAGAACAATAAATTAAACAAGATATGTTTGTGAAACACTGATGCCCCCATACGGAAGTAAAGTAATTATGGTACTTAGAAAGGGATACACATGTGAAATATGAAAGCTTCATCACTAACCATTCAAAAGTTAAGGCCTTGGTTAAAGTTTTTTCAAAAGTTGGTCAAACTTTAAGGACAAGGTCATGAGGTCAAAATTTTTGTTACCAAAAGAAAGGTCTTGTCACAAGAAATACACACGTGGAATATGAAAGCCCAATCACCAACCATTAAAAAGTTATGGCTGAGATTAGGTTTTCAAAATCAAAAGTTAACGCCAAGGTTAAAGTTTTTCATAAAGTAGATCAAACTCCAAGATGAAGGTTACAAGGTCAAAAATTTAGGTACCAAACAAAAGGTCTTGTCACAAGAAATACACGAGTGAAATATGAAAGCCCTATCACCATCAAATCAAAATTTATGGGCAAAGTTCAAGTTTTGGCAAACAAACATATACTAAACAGAAAATTTACAGATTAACAGACATGCAAAGGCAGACCAAAAACTGTATGTCTTCGAATCTCCATTAAAAATCACAAGACATTTGTGTATCGCATAAAATGATTTTTGCAACTTTTTAATCCCTTTACACCATTTTTGTAAAAAAAAAAAAAAAAACCCCATTGGCAAAAATGGCAAAGCCAAACTCGAGAACCATTTCCAACTGATTGGCAAGGTTGAAAATTATAATTGACTTAATGTCTACTTATTGACTTCATCAACGCAGGCTTTCTGACTAGTGTAATATACTAACTTAATGTCTACTTATTGACTTCATCAATGCAGTCTTTCTGACTAGTGTAATACACTAACTTAATGTCTACTTATTGACTTCATCAATGCAGGCTTTCTGACTAGTGTAATATACCTCAACTGGTCAGTAAAATACCCAATAATCACTATAAGAGTTTACTAATTATACATTTTTGTTTTTCAAGAAAAAATAAATAACTGATGATCATGTTTTGTTAATAGGAATCTTTCTATGTACCCTGCATGATGAACATTGTACATATTAAAGAACATGCATATATGTATCTATGATATGAAAGCATGCAATATTACTTTCTCTGCGGTGCCATCCCATTTAGCACGGCTGATGGTCTTGCGACTCGTATCTGTGAAGTAAACGAAGTCTTCCTCAGAATCAAAGTCCAGCCCAATCACATGGTCAACGTTTGTCAAGGGAATAATAGAGTCGGAGCGGTCAACCCCTATCGCAGGGTCCATGTTGATTCTGCGAAGTTCCGTGGATGTAGAGAACAGTAAAAATGTGGCCATGTCTGTGAATAGAGATAATCAATTCACAGAGTTAAAACACCTCAAATAGCTACTGTGTCAAACTCTTATATAAATATATTGGGAAGCATAATGAACAGTTGTTAATGTTTAGGATACCATATATCTGTTAATTTTAGCATCTGGGATATTACTGGGTATTTAGCGGATATTTCAAAAAACAATTGATGTTTGAAATCTTAGTGCTTTATTTTTTTGGTTCAATTTCATTTCATAAGTGCATCATTTAAACGAATAAAAATATTGGAGCTTTTATTTTTGGCAAATCTTCCTGATCCACCAAAAAAAAACAACAAACCAAAAACCTCAATATTTCCAGAGCACGACAATTACTCGATATACGGATTTCAATACAAATATATCACATGAGCATATATGTAGGATATGTTACCATATATATCAATAAATGATCATGAATTTTGATTCTCTCTGATTGGTTCAGAAGATCTTGTATGGTGTGAACCTCAGAGTGAGTTCACATCAATATTAACTTCAAGGGGTTCATTCAGGATTTCTCTCTTGACCAACCATAGATTTTTTTAACATTTTTATCCACCAATCAAATGGACAGCATGTATTGGTAAATCAAAATCAATGCTGTTAATAGTTTTACCAAACATTACTAGTTATGGTCAAACCTCTAACAACTACAGAGAATTAAGTATATATTTTATTACTAGTTATGGTCAAACCTCTAACAACTACAGAGAATTAAGTATATATTTTATTACTAGTTATGGTCAAACCTCTAACAACTACAGAGAATTAAGTATAGATTTTATTACTGTTATGGTTTTTAGGTTTAGACTTTATAGAATTAAGACTTAATTTCAAAACGAACTACCTTTTTTAAAAATTTCATTAACAAATAAATTTTTAGTATATGTTTGCATTCAATTTTCTTTTTTATAAACCGGCCAGCACTTTTTTCAACATTTGTTAAATCTTAAGATATGAATTTTAAAAAAATGATTTTAAGGGGTATTAGCTGTGAAAGTGTTGACAACCATATTTTTTCTCTCAAAATCTCTCAATGTCTTAGGAATATATATTAATGTCTAATAAAAACATTTTATTTTGTACAAAATCAAGAGAAACCTAAAAACTACATTAGATAACTGCTTTTAGTGTAAAGAAATAAGGGAAGAATTATTGGTTTGCAAGCCAATAATTA
Organism: Ostrea edulis; assembly: GCF_947568905.1. NCBI lineage: Eukaryota > Metazoa > Mollusca > Bivalvia > Ostreida > Ostreidae > Ostrea > Ostrea edulis. Next base: position 83,148,112 of record NC_079169.1, read on the forward strand.
TTTAATCACAAAAATTACACATTCATGTGCCTACTTTGAATTAAAAAAAAATGTTTGGAATAATCATATACTGGTGTTATTACTGAAATATATACTATAGAGCAATTTTCATTGAATTCAATTTTTGGTGACAAAATTACAGATAAAAACTCATCAAGTCTATTCTCAGTTAATGGTCTTGGGGCCAGATCATTTGATAAACCAGCTATCGAGTTTTGATGAGGTCTATACTCGTGACTATACAGACCTGGTCAAGTATAGGTTGACTGTGGCCGTGGTCAACTGATTCCAGACCAGGCCCGTGTAGTCACAAGCAGACCTCATCAAAACTCAATAGCTGTATAATGTATAACCACTCACTTGACATCAGAAGACATCGATTTATCAAATGACTTTACATTGTGTCAAGAAAAAGTTAATTCTCATGAACAAGTCATTTCACATGTAGGATATCTTATCACAGGACACATGTAGGATATCTTATCACAGGTACACATGTAGGATATCTTATCACAGGTACACATGTAGGATATCTTATCACAGGTACACATGTAGGATATCTTATCACAGGTACACATGTAGGATATCTTATCACAGGTACAAATGTAGGATATCACAGGTACAAATGTAGGATATCACAGGTACACATGTAGGATATCTTATCACAGGTACACATGTAGGATATCTTATCACAGGTACACATGTTGGATATCACAGGTACAAATGTAGGATATCACAGGTACACATGTAGGATATCTTATCACAGGTACATATGTAGGATATCTTATCACCGGACACATGTAGGATATCTTATCACCGGACACGTGTAGAACTCGTCACAAAAGATCTTACCATTGGTACAGTTGCGTCTGTTGGCTAACAGGTGTTGACCTGATGGACAAGAACAAGTAAAACCCACAATACTTGGTAAACACAAGTGACTGCATCCACCATTATTATGGCCACATCTGTTAGGAGCTGAAATAAACAAATTGTTTAGCTACAGACCCTGAAGCATACTACTACACCATTTGAACCATTCCATTACTGTTCCCGATAAGAACTGTTCCATTCCCACATCAAACCGTTCCGTTCAAACCGTTCAGCATTCTGTTTCCAGCAAAAAGCATTCTGTTTCCATCTAAAACCGTTTGTTCTTGCATTGTCATTCGGAACTTATGCGTCATTCTGTCTTTGTAAGTCAACATGGCGCTTGGTCAAGATGAAAAGACTATAGCTCTTGATTCAACACAATATTTTAAAATTGTACAGGGGTGGACAGATCTGCAGTTAAAATCCGTAAATCTAAAGTTAATAGATAAATTACTAGTCCATCAAGACACGACAGAGCATATTTTCATTTTGTGGTAAAAGGCAAATTCATTTTCCCCAAGGTTGTGAACGGAAATCAACTTACTAAAGAATATAATATGTGAAAATGGATTATTCATTTTGAAATCAATAATTAAAGAAATGAATTAATAATGATGATATTGTTGATGAAAAGAAGAAGTACATGCAGATTTTGAAAAAAAAAAAAAAAAATGCCAAATTATAAGATCTACTTTGAATATGTATAACTCTTTGACTAATATGAATATGACCTGTTTTGGTGAAAGTGTTGGAAAATTAAATTAAATTACTTGTTAGAATTTCAACTGGTGAAGTGTCTCTTTCTAAAACAAGAGGCCCATGGGCCACATCGCTCACCTGAGTCACCTTGGTCCATATCAGAAGATTTTCCATATCTATTTGTATGTAAAACCGTAGTCCCTATTGTGGCCCCAAACCTTTCCCAGGAGGCCATGGTTTTTGCAAACTTGAATCTACACTATGTCAGAAAGCTTTCATGTAAATGTGAACTTCTTTGGCCCAATGGTTCTTGAGAAGAATATTTTTAAAGATTTTTCCTATATATTTGTATGTAAAACTTTGATCCCCTATTGTGTGGCCCCATCCTACCCCAGGGGGGCATGATTTTAACAAACCTGAATCTGCACTATATCAGAAAGCTTTCATATAAATCTCAGCTTTTCTGGCTTATTGGTTCTGGGAAGAAGATTTTTAAAGATTTTTCCTATATATTTGTATGTAAAACTTTGACTCCCTATTGTGGCCCCATCCGACCCCCGGGGGCCATGATCTTAACAATTTATAATCTGCACTATATCAGGAAGCTTTCATATAAACCTCAGCTTTTCTGGCTCAGTGGTTCTTGAGAAGAAGATCTTAAAAGATTTTTCCTATAAATTTGTATGTAAAACTTTGATGCTCCCCTTGAGGCCCCATCCAATCCCCGGGATCCATGATTTTAACAAACTTGAATCTGCACTATATCAAAATAAAAAAAAACCAGAAAAAAAAACCAAACAACAAAAAAAAAAAACTTTGACCCCTTATTGTGGCCCCATCCGATCCCCGGGGGCCATGATTTTAACAATTTGGAATCTGCACTATATCAGGAAGCTTTCATATAAATCTCAGCTTTTCTGGCTCAGTGGTTCTTGAGAAGAAGATTTTTAAAGATTTTCCCTATATATTTGTATGTAAAACTTTGATCCCCTATTGTGGCCCCATCCGACCCCCGGGGGCCAGGATTTTAACAATTTAGAATCTGCATTATATAAGAAAGCTTTCATATAAATCTCAGCTTTTCTGGCTCAGTGGTTCTTGAGAAGAAGATTTTTAAAGATTTTCCCTATATATTTGTATGTAAAACTTTGATCCCCTATTGTGGCCCCATCCAACCCCCGGGGGCCAGGATTTTAACAATTTAGAATCTGCATTATATAAGAAAGCTTTCATATAAATCTCAGCTTTTCTGGCTCAGTGGTTCTTGAGAAGAAGATTTTTAAAGATTTTCCCTATATATTTGTATGTAAAACTTTGATCCCCTATTGTGGCTCCATCCGACCCCCGGGGGCCAGGATTTTAACAATGTAGAATCTGCATTATATAAGAAAGCTTTCATATAAATCTCAGCTTTTCTGGCTCAGTGGTTCTTGAGAAGAAGATTTTTAAAGATTTTCCCTATATATTTGTATGTAAAACTTTGACCTCCTATTGTGGCCCCATCCGATCCCCGGGGGCCATGATTTTAACAATGTAGAATCTGCATTATATAAGGAAGCTTTCATATAAATCTCAGCTTTTCTGGCTCAGTGGTTCTTGAGAAGAAGATTTTTAAAGATTTTCCCTATATATTTGTATGTAAAACTTTGATCCCCTATTGTGGCCCCATCCGACCCCTGGGGGCCAGGATTTTAACAATTTAGAATCTGCATTATATAAGGAAGCTTTCATATAAATCTCAGCTTTTCTGGCTCAGTGGTTCTTGAGAAGAAGATTTTTAAAGATTTTCCCTATATATTTGTATGTAAAACTTTGATCCCCTATTGTGGCCCCATCCGACCCCTGGGGGCCAGGATTTTAACAATTTAGAATCTGCATTATATAAGGAAGCTTTCATATAAATCTCAGCTTTTCTGGCTCAGTGGTTCTTGAGAAGAAGATTTTTTAATGACCCTACCCTATTTTTACCTTTTCTTGATTATCTCCCCTTGGAAGGTGTCCTGGCCCTTTATTTTAACAATTTAGAATTCCCTTTACCTAAGGATCCTTTGTGCCAACTTTGGTTGAAATTGGCCCAGTGGTTGTTGAGAAGAAGTTGAAAATGTGAAAAGTTTACAGACGGACAGACGGACGGACACCGGAATACGGGTGATCAGAAAAGCTCACTTGAGCTTTCAGCTCAGGTGAGCTAAAAAGTATGAAGTGATCGAGACTCAAAGAGTTGCTAGAGTAACGGTGTACATGTACTAGAGTCTACGGGAGAGTGGACACGGAGTCCACACTGTAGGTCTCAGTCTCAGGTAACATTGGCTTCCTTGATATCCCTCTTTAAATTTTGGCAGGTGTTTTCAAAGTCTTTTTTAATGTATGTGTACTGAATGGGTGCCATTACATGAACTATCAATCAACAGAAGTCACCATTATATTGAAACAATGTCCACATTCCCCTATCGGATTTAAACACAAAATTAAATTTTTTTCAAATCAAAATTCTTAATTACTATTCATTATTATATTACATGTACAAGTAATGATCTATATATTTTGGATACATTTATTCTAAATATGCATATGATGAAAATTCCAAATTATTTAACGAGCTATTGTGAAACTATAAACCCTTGAATAAAGTTTACAAAAAAATACACGTAATACATGTACAATCTGAATTCCTTTCTAAAATTGCCTGTGCATCAAGTAGTTGAAAAAAAATCTTAACATTTTTGAGTTAAAGGTGACAATGTTGTAATATTGAAATCAGACCTGAAGTGACAAAATTTGATTTTTTTTTTTTTACTATAAGTGTGAAGTTGTTTTCTGTTGATTACAATACATACATGTAAATATCCCCTTGTGGAATTTAAGGCACGTTTAACAGTACTGCACATGTATGTATTAATTTACTTCCATTCCCTTTCTTCCATTTTATAATATTCATAATTTTAATAAAATTGAAATTTTATTTCGACGATTGAATTCTCTCTTTCCTAACAAAAGTCTCCTAAATGCAGAATTTGAAATCGTAGCCAAACCATTTGTTCCCATCTTAGACCAGAGTTCCGTTCTCGATGAGAAACGTTTGTTCCCAATCTCAAAGTACTCAATTCATGATAAGAATCTTTCCATTTTTGCCGAGAACCATTCTGTTCAAACCATTTAGCATTCGTTCCCCAAACAAAACTGTTTGTTCCCAAACCATTCACCATTTGTTCTCTGTTCCACTGGTGTAGTAGCACGCTTCAAGGTCGGTATGATTTATTACAGGTAGAGTCAAAACAGGCCAATCAAACACCCCAAGAGTACAACTTTCTACTCTGTCCATTTTGTGTTCTTGGTGTGACAGAGCTATGGAATGATATCTTATCACCTGCTGTCACTGTACAGCTGTACTTGGACGAGGTGAGGGGTTCTCTGATGAGTTTGGTTTGATTCAATTCAACCATAGTGTCAGTGTAAAAGTGGAACTCATGTAAATACAGATGGATTAAAATTACATCATGCCAAAAATTAATTGATATCCATCCTGTCTTCACTTTATTGTTGCAAATTTTCCAACACTAAATTTGAGAAGTTGTAACAGATTACTTTTGTAACTTATTTTTAAGATTATATTACACAGTGTATAGTGCCATAAATGAGTCAACTTCTATTTTTTATTTACTATATAATTCATTTAAAACAATTACTTTTCTAATTGAATTATTTTCATAAAATTATTTAGTGAAAGGGCCAATTTTCAGGAACTTTTACACACATTAACAACTTAACACAAATATCTGCAGTTTCTGGTCTCAGTGTCTTAATTTTTTCTTGAACAGCCATACACGTTACATGACTGTAAGAATGAATATCACACTGAAAGTTTTCGCTTTACTCTTACAATGGATTATACAGGTATAAGGAAATGGAGTGCGAAAAGTTGGTGTTATGTAATCATATTTCTGCCAATTGTTGGTCAGAAGTTTAAATACCATCAGCTGATTTTAAGTTCAGATGTTTTAAAATACACACTTTAGGTTTCACAACAATCAGAGCAAAAATGAGTTCAGAATTATTTTCAAACAAAAAATATTGTTCAATGAAATATATAGCATAAAACACGAAAGTTGACTCATTTATCGCACTATGCTGTACATGCACAAGATGTCTGTAAATGCTGTTTATTTTCAATTTCTGTAAAAAGAAAATCTTAAATCTATGAATTTTGAGGAATCATGAACCTACAATCTGGTTGTCTTTGAGGATGAAAGCTGTGTATGTCCATGGGAAAATGAAGTCTGTTGCGGACCATTTCGACATCATTTCCTGTGAACTTGTTAGCTTTGTTTATGCTCTTGGTGTGCCAGTCTGTCCAATACAGCTCATCCTCAAATAGTGTCAGTGCAAAGGGGTGGGGCAAGCCTACAAATATAGATACAGGAAGTCAAGACAACTTCAAGCTAGATCTCCATGGGCCTCACTCACAATGTGTCATATCTTAGATGCACTCTGAATTCCAATGGTACACTCATATGCACCTGCATATCAATTGACAAATTGTACAATAACCATTTTTGTTTCTATTATCATATTAAAGGATTAATAAACACTCCCATCATAAAAGTTCGGTAAATCTTTATTTTACCGAATCAAATCCTCTAAGAATACAGCATGAAGCAGTTAATAAGCATTATAATCCGTTAAAGTGACTTCTCTGCAACATCTGTAACAATAGATCTGTCATTACTGTAACAATAGATCTGCCATTGTAACAATAGATCTGCCATTACTGTAACAATAGATCTGTCATTACTGTAACAATAGATTTGCCATTACTGTAACAATAGATCTGTCATTGTAACAATAGATCTGCCATTACTGTAACAATAGATCTGTCATTACTGTAACAACAGATCTGTCATTACTGTAACAATAGATCTGTCATTACTGTAACAATAGATCTGCCATTGTAACAACAGATCTGCCATTACTGTAACAATAGATCTGTCATTACTGTAACAATAGATCTGTCATTGTAACAATAGATCTGTCATTACTGTAACAATAGATCTGCCATTACTGTAACAATAGATCTGTCATTACTGTAACAATAGATCTGTCATTACTGTAACAATAGATCTGCCATTACTGTAACAATAGATCTGTCATTGTAACAATAGATCTGTCATTACTCTAACAATAGATCTGCCATTACTGTAACAATAGATCTGTCATTACTGTAACAATAGATCTGTCATTGTAACAATAGATCTGTCATTACTCTAACAATAGATCTGTCATTACTGTAACAATAGATCTGCCATTACTCTAACAATAGATCTGCCATTACTGTAACAATAGATCTGTCATTACTGTAACAATAGATCTGTCATTACTGTAACAATAGATCTGCCATTACTGTAACAATAGATCTGTCATTACTGTAACAATAGATCTGCCATTACTGTAACAATAGATCTGTCATTGTAACAATAGATCTGTCATTACTGTAACAATAGATCTGCCATTACTGTAACAATAGATCTGTCATTACTATGCCCTTATCTGCATTTAAAATCTCTAACCTGAGTTTATCACAGTTCTTCTAGAAGAGCCGTCTAAGTTGGCACACTCTATGACATGGTGCTTGGCATCAGCCCAGTACAGCTTCTGTGTGGTGTAGTCCAGAGTCAGTCCATTTGGCCAGAACAGAGAGGTATTTGCTATAACTGACCGTCCACTTCCATCCATGTAACTCCTCTCAATCTTTGGTAAGTTTCCCCAGTCAGTCCAAAATATCATTCTATCAAGTATATTCAAATTCATTTATTTCATTCTACTCATTTTTTCTTTGAATGGTACCTGTTCTTCAGCCACATACAACAGAAACTGATGGATGCTCCCTGAACTGCATCTGACTACTTCATATAACGAATGACACGCACAATTATTAATGCATTGTAACTGTTGAAATGTTGTAATGAAGGTTTCTTTTTTCATATATAAGGTATATGTCCTAAGTGACCTTGACCTTTACAAAATGACCTTGAGTGACCTTTGTCTGTAAGCCATTTGCTTATTACTTATTTATGTGATATATGACCGATACCTTTTTAAAAACTTAATATCAAATTTGAATTTGCTCCACAGGAGGATGCTTGCATATCATCTAACAGAAGATAGCATTTTAATTCAGCATTTCTAATTTATACAATTAAGTTCAAAAGCAAAATGTATAACTTGTCTGTAAATCTAGTACAAATCAATGTAAAACATATTACAGCGGAATCCATTATCATATGCACAATGAGCATTTATTAGTTAACCCTTAATGAGATGGAATTTCAAAGCACAAAACTATTTTTAAACTAACCTAGTATATAAAATATACATGGTAATTACAGTAAAACTCTGATATACTGTACACAGGGAAATATTCACCCACATTTTATTTTCGCCCCTTTCACCTTTGTCGTCACTGAGTGAATTTAAGAGTATGAGAAACTGTTTTTTCTCATACCTCTGTTTTAACAAAACTATGTGTGGGCGAATTTAAAACTGTTAACAAGTATAGAAAGGCGAAAATAACACAGGACGAAAATAGCCCAGTTTACAATAGGAAATTTCTGTGGACATTCCATAAAAATTGGCTATAAGTGTAATTCATTGTGCATTTGATATACATGTGTTTATATTATCTCTAAGAGAAATTAAAGTCTCTATCTTAAAGAAGAAATATTTTCATACATTATAAAAGAAACATATACATTCAATTTATTTTGATGAATTATTTAATGGAATTATAAAATTGCTGCCAAATATGCTTCAATCACACAAGTACGTACATGTGTACATGGCCAGATGCTGATGTCAACAAAATATGCTCAAGGCATACAAACAGTCTATGTCTTTTAAAAATATTTATCAATAGTAGACTGTGTAAGTTTTTTGTTAACAAATTATCTTGATATCACACAGCTGGGAAAATAAGTGTCAAGAATGTTTTTCTTGTCTCCTAATATCATGGGCAGTTCTAAACATTGAAATGGAGTATTGAAAAGTAAACAAGAGGCCCATGAGCCACATCTTTCACCTGAGCAGCAGTTCCTAGCAATAAACAAGATTGAGAAAAACTATCATTGTACAAGCAGCTTGATTCAGATTTTTTTTTTCAAAAGTAATGATTAAAAATTCATTAATTATCAAACTTAATTATTAAACTTGACTAAAAATTCATTAATTATCATATGCCCTTGCAGAGGAGTATGGCCCTTCATTTCAAAAAAAAAATCATCTAAGGATGCTTTGTGCCAAGTTTGGTTGAAATTTGCCCACAGGTTCTGAAGAAGAAGATTTTTAAAAGTCGTCAATGCATTTTTACTTTTTGGCTATCATCTCCACTTGAAGAAGGGCATGACCCTTTCATTTGAACAACTAGATCACACACACTATTGCTTCACATGAAAGGTCTTGCTGTAAAGAATGTATATACAAAATATGAAACCCCTAGCTTATATAGTTCAAGAAATATTCTGAACGATTTCTCCGAAATATCAGCATATGGAAAACCTTGATACCCTATTGTGGCCCCACCCTACCTCCGGGAATAATGATTTGATCAAACTTATATAAATCTACTTTATCTCAGGAAGCTTTCATGTAAATTTTAACTTTCTGGCCAAGTGGTTCTTGAGAAGATTTTCAGAGATTTTTCCTATATATCAGCATGCAAAACTTTGATTCCCTATGATGACCTCAACCTATCCCCAGGGACCATGATTTGAACAAACTTCAATATAATCCATGTCAAGGAAGCTTTCATCAAAGTCTCCACTTTTCTAGCCCAGTGATTCTTGAGAGAAATTTTTCAAAGATTTTCCCTATACATGTATATCAGCATGTAAAACATTTTGTCAGGAAGTTTTCGTGTAAATTTAAGCTTTTCTGGCCCAGTGGTTCTTGAGAAGATTTTTAAATGACCCCAACCTATTTTTCATTTTTGTCATTATCTCCCCTTTGAAGTGGGAATGGTCCTTCATTTGAATAAACTTGAATCCCCTTCATCCTCAACCAAGGATAATAATATGTAAAACTTTTGTCCCCTATTGTGCCCCATCCTACCCCAGAGGACATGATCTGAACAAACTTGAATCTACTTTATGTAAGGAAGCTTTCAGGTAAATCTCCACCATTATGGCCCAGTGGTTCTTGAGAAGAAGATTTTAAACGATTTTCCATGTATATTCACATGTAAAACTTTGACCCCCTATTGTGGCTCCATCCTACCCCTGGGAGCCATGATCCAAACAAGATGTACTGTGAGCAATGCTCACTAAGAATACCCCCCCCCCTCCCCCCCGCTTACCCCAATCTCCCAAAGGGTGTTGTTAATACAGTGTAGGTATAAATTACCTCTTTCCTGAGTGTCAAAATATGGTATGCCTTTGTAGAAGAAAATGGAAGATATAGTCTGAACACAAATCCATGGCATAAACCTATAATTTTGACCTTGAGATCAAAGGTCAAGGTCATAAAGAGGTCATGATTGTACATGACACATTGTCTCATGGTGATACACCCATGTCTTATGGTATGACTATGTCAATACCCTATAATCAATTTTGACCTTGAGGTCAAAGTTCAAGGTCATATAGAGATCATGAAGGTACTCCACACATCGTTTCATGGTGATACACTCATGTGTCAAATATGATATGCCTATGTCAAAGAACAAAGAGGTCATGGCCCTGACACAAATCCATTGAAAAAACCTTTAATTTTGACCTTGAGGTCAAGGTCATATGGAGGTCATGAAGGTACATGACACATCGTCTCATGGTGATACACTCATGTGTCAAATATGGTATGCCTATGTCAAAGAACAAAGAAGTTATGGCCCGGACACGAATCCATTATAAAAAAAAAACCTTTAATTTTGACCTTGAGGTCAAGGTTCAAGGTCATATAGAGGTCATGAAGGTACTCGACACATCGTCTCATGGTGATCTACCTGTGTGCCAAATATGGTATGCCCAAGTCAAAGAACAAAGAAGTTATGGCCCGGACACGAATCTGCAGACAGACAGATGGATGGACGGACGGACGGACGGACAGACAGAGTGATTCCTATATACCCCCAAGAACTTCGTTCGGGGGATATAATTATCAAACTAATTTCTGGGAATTTGACTGTGATGATGTCTTTTCTAAAACCAAACTATTTTACTACTGCATACTACTAACTTACCCAAGCCTGGGATAAGCAACAATGGCTCTGGGCTTTCGTATGTCATCCCAAATAAGTACTTTGCGGTACTTATCAGTACCCAAATCCATTACTTCAATAACAGACATTCCAGAATCAGTCCAAAACAGCTTGTTGTGGATCCAGTCTAATGCTAAACCCCCTACAAACAGAGATAAATATATTGTATCAGAATCAGTCCGGAACAGCTTGTTGTGGATCCAGTCTAATGCTAAACCCCCTACAAACAGAGATAAATATGTTGTATCAGAATCAGTCCGGAACAGCTTGTTGTGGATCTAGTCTAATGCTAAACCCCCTACAAACAGAGATAAATATATTGTATCAGAATCAGTCCGGAACAGCTTGTTGTGGATCTAGTCTAATGCTAAACCCCCTACAACAGATGTAAAACTACAGGTGACTCTAAATAACTTGAAGTTCATGGAACCTTGATAAAACTTCAAGTGATCGAGAGTTCAAGAGATTTATGGTTGAGACAAATCCGGAAATTAAAAGTCAGACAATTTTAGAATAACTGGATTCCATATTTACAACATCTTGGCATTGTTTTGACACATTGCCCTTCATATTTTAGGTAAATGACTTGATTTCAATAACACAGAACTTTATCTTGCATTTATCAAAATATTTTTTAAAGTTTTTGTAGTTCTTTGTTAAAATAGTATTATAGATGTACATGTACATGACAAATTTCTCGTACGTAACAAAGTTTTACAGTCACTAACTACACAGAGCATGATCGTCACAATATCCAGTTGTTTTACACATGGTACACTGAGCTGTCAACTCAGTTGAGCTACAAGCATATCTTTCAATCTCCAATCTTTGATACATACAAGGCTTACATGTGAAACTCTTCAGTACTAGGCCTATTTGTCATGTACTGTAATCATGATTAACAACCTAATTTTTCACAGATTTTAATTTTTACCTGGACTTTCCAGACCATATTCCACAACAGCTTCTGGCTTTGTACCATTCAGAAAAGCTCTCATAATTTTGTCCAGAGCCACATCAGACCAGTACACATAGCCCTCCCTGAGGTGGAAATCCAGAGCGATAGCATTTTGTAGACCCTGAAGGATGGAGTCATGTTCAGCATTGTCAGTCAGTACTCTCCGAATGTCCACCCTGTTGGCATATATCAGGTAAGCTCTTCCACCTGCAACAATTGCATTAAACTTTCAAATGTTACATACAGACCCGGAAATGTACTACTACACCTAAAAAGCCTGCAAGTTTCGTATCATTTTAAAAGCATTTTTTCCATGTAGGAAGCAGTCCGTTTTGTGGGAGAAACATTTCATTCCATGTAAGAAATGTATTGTATCAAGTGGAAAGTCTTTTGTTTTGTATTAGGAACACATAATTTTATGTACAAAGCATTTGAGAACTGTAAACAAAGCATGTGAGAATTGTGTAGAAACCATTTCATGTACAAAGTGTGTGGAAAGTATACAACTTTTTAAAATACATTGAATTGATATTGAACAAGGTGTGTTTGTGAAACACAAATGCCCCGATAATGGCCAATTCCAAAGATGGCCAAGGTCACAAGGACAAATATCTTGGTATCAGTAGAAAGATCTTGTCACAAGAAATGCTCATGTGCAAGATGAAAGCTCTAATATTTACCATTTAGAAGTTATGACCAATGTCAAATTTTTTAAAAGTAGGTCAAATGCCATAGTCAAAAGGTTTAGTACCCACAGAAAGGTCTTGTCACAAGAAACACTCATGTGAAATATCAAAGCTCTGGCACTTTCTCTTCAAAAGTTATTTGCAAGGTAAAAATTTTCAAAAAGTAGGTCAAACTCCAAGGTCAAGGGTCAAATCTTTTGGTACCCACAGAGAGGTCTTGTCATAAAGAATACTCATCTGAAATGTCAAAGCTCTAGCACTTACTGTTTAAAAGTTATTAGCAAGGTTAAAGTTTCAGACAGAATGACAGAATTATGGAATGACATACAGGACAAAAACAATATGCCCCTCGATCTTCGATCTCGGGGGCATAAAAACTTATTGAAATTAAAACAAAATATTCAAGTTGTAATAACATTTGTACATTCATCAAAGAAAGATATATCACAAAACAAATATATAACAGCGTGCATGAAACTTCAAAGAAAATTGCTATGTTCACATCAATAGCAGGCATTGTCAGGCTACATCACCGTGAGCATATTGGTCACAGGCACTGACTGAATTAACAGAGTCTGAATGATTAAACAAAGAAGTAACAAAAGAAAACACAATTTTTGCTTCTTCTGCACTTATTTTCACCATGTTTGAAAAAAAAAAAACCTCGCCATTGGCGAAAATAGTTGAAGCCCAGCTCAAGCACTGAAGTTCTTGCTATTCAATACAAAAAATTCATTTTTATCATTAAATAAAATCCTTAATGCTAATCATTTCATTAAAAAAAATGAGGTGGTGATGTCTCAATAAGGGTGAAAATTTTTCAAAACAAAATAAGCATTAAAATTCCTTAATCCGAGTTATAGACTGCTGGGCATTGCTCCATAATCATTCATAATGATTATAATGGACAATGAAGAATGCATCATGGGTGTCCTGCAATATGTATTTGCATCGCTCATCTTCCTATTATTGTTGGAGGTGGTTGTTCTTGGTTTGCATGAAGAACCACGTGATGGTTTTTCATGGCGCTTTTGGTTTATAAAAATTTGATAGCATTATCATACAATGTATCTGTTCCCGGTGCCATCTCCAGCTGATTCAGGTTGTAATAAGTGAATGCAGCTGATATAAAAATTTGATAGCATTATCATACAATGTATCTGTTCCCGGTGCCATCTCCAGCTGATTCAGGTTGTAATAAGTGAATGCAGCTGATATAAAAATTTGATAGCATTATCACACAATGTATCTGTTCCCGGTGCCATCTCCAGCTGATTCAGGTTGTAATAAGTGAACGCAGCTGATACGGTTCGCGTTCATGTAGCATTCATTACATTGCAAATAAATTGCTGAGTCGAATCCTTTTAAGGTTAGAATTCTTTTTCATATGAAAGGATCAATTCAGAGTAACAAAAGAAAAACCAAATTGTCTGGATCTGGTTTTAGTCTTTACAAAAAGTCTCCTGTAATCATTCTAGACTGTCACCGAAGGATGAGTAAATGTAATTGATTGTTTTTCAATGCTTTCAATATGTGGACATAGACAGACAATTCTTAGTAGTCTAAGACCTCTTACAACATTGTACTAGCATGATGCATGTTTTGTTTAATCATTTTGAGCTCTATATGATATTTCATATTCTTATAATGGCATAAATCCATTCTTAATTACTTTTGGGATAACTCCTTACTAAATTGATACATTTATTTTACAAGACATTCATTTCTGGCAACAATAAAACAAAAATTAATGAAATGTATATCTTTCCCTCGCAATGATGCCAACAGGTGATCAGAAAAGCTCACTTGAGCTCTCAGCTCAGGTGAGCTAAAAAAGGAAAGATAACTCATGCTACAGCCAAGTAAAAAAGAAAAAAAGATATCTGCCTGCTGAATCAAAATTTTAAATTTTTGGCCCGAGAAACTGTTACTTTTTCTTGGCCTAAGTCTATAAGTTTACAAACTGCAACTGAATAGTTAAACAGTCACCTGATTTTGTGAACATCCCTAAACTGACAAAAAAATAGCCTCTACTCAAAAAGAATTTTAACATTTTGAATTATTTCAAAATGGAATAAGATGAACATGCATTTAACTTCAGTGAAGTACTTATGTTCTTCCAGCACCTACCCTCAGCCTTGCAGCTCCTGCTGTCCGACTTTAACTTGTATCCTGGGACACAGGAACAGTTGTATGACCCCGGAGTGTTGGTACACTGCTGACTACATGTTCCCTCCCACAGACACTCATCAATATCCTGACATGTTTTCCAATCTCCTAGCAACCGGTATCCATGATGACATGAACAGTGAACTGCTGTCTGCTTAATCTCACATATGTGATCACACCCCCCATTTCCAAAGCTACAGGAGGATTCTCCAAGTATGTCTACAAAGTGGTAGATCATAATATACAGTAAAACTCGAATACAGCGAACATGAATATAGTGAATTTACAGTAATAACGAAGTGAAACCGATTTTCCTGACAAACTCCTTATCTGAATGTACAATAATTAAAAAAAAATTGTCTATATAAAAATGTACATCTATAACGAACACAAATGTAGCAAATTTACACACATAACAAAGTAAATTCCCATTCCCCTTGAATTAGAAATGAATGTAAAAATCAATAACAAAGTTTTTCTTTTTTCATGTTGAAACTCATGATTTATTTAAAAATTGTTTTCCTTTGTCATAGGATCCACACTTATTACAAAATTTCTGTTTGTATTTTGTCAAAAGGAGTTGTTGATGCAAAAGAATACTTTTATATATGTTTAGCAAATATATTGTCAGTATTGTTTACTATTCTTGTTACTGAATGTTGATTCCATTCTAAACATTAAAAATGGAATGATAAAATCTGAAAATTTTCAGCCCAAATCATGTCCGTGCCCCTTTAAGTGATAGCAAGAACATGAAAAAAAGTCTATATTATCTTGATTACAGATATTTATTGAATTATGAGATAAGTGTATCTCTGAAACTCTATACCATTAACTCTATATCAGGGAGTAACATATAATTTTGGACCATAAAATGAAGTAATTGTAGATAAGAATACAGCTAACATACTACATCTCTTCTCATCTGATTGGTCTCCACAGTCATCCTCATCATTGCATTTCTTCTGGTTTCCAATACATCGGCCATTAGAGCACTGGAACTGATCGACACCACAGACATTGACCTCAGTGTACCCTAAATAAAATGCACTTTATTGAGTGAACAAAATCCTCTCAAAATCCTGCTGAAGCACCACTTTGTAGCACTGTCTAGAACAACACTGTCTACAGCAGCACCTTGTAGCACTGTCTACAGCAGCACTGTCTACAGCAGCACCTTGTAGCACTGTCTACAGCAACAACTTGTAGCACTGTCTACAGCAGCACCTTGTAGCACTGTCTACAGCAACACTGTCTACAGCAGCACCTTGTATCACTGTCTACAGCAGCACCTTGTAGCACTGTCTACAGCAACACTGTCTACAGCATCACCTTGTAGCACTGTCTACAGCAGCACCCTGTAGCACTGTCTACAGCATCACCTTGTAGCACTGTCTACAAAAGCACCTTGTAGCACTGTCTACAGCAACACTTTGTAGCACTGTCTACAGCATCACCTTGTAGCACTGTCTACAAAAGCACCTTGTATCACTGTCTACAGCAGCACCTTGTAGCACTGTCTACAGCAGCACTGTCTACAGCAGCACCTTGTAGCACTGTCTACAGCAACAACTTGTAGCACTGTCTACAGCAGCACCTTGTAGCACTGTCTACAGCAGCACCTTGTAGCACTGTCTACAGCAGCACCTTGTATCACTGTCTACAGCAGCACCTTGTAGCACTGTCTACAGCAACACTGTCTACAGCATCACCTTGTAGCACTGTCTACAGCAGCACCCTGTAGCACTGTCTACAGCATCACCTTGTAGCACTGTCTACAAAAGCACCTTGTAGCACTGTCTACAGCAACACCTTGTAGCACTGTCTACAGCATCACCTTGTAGCACTGTCTACAAAAGCACCTTGTATCACTGTCTACAGCAGCACCTTGTAGCACTGTCTACAGCAGCACTGTCTACAGCAGCACCTTGTAGCACTGTCTACAGCAACACGTTGTAGCACTGTCTACAGCAACACCTTGTAGCACTGTCTACAGCAGCACTGTCTACAGCAGCACCTTGTAGCACTGTCTACAGCAACACCTTGTAGCACTGTCTACAGCAGCACCTTGTAGCACTGTCTACAGCAGCACTGTCTACAGCAGCACCTTGTAGCGCTGTCTACAGCAGCACCTTGTAGCGCTGTCTACAGCAGCACCTTGTATCACTGTCTACAGCAGCACCTTGTAGCACTGTCTACAGCAACACCTTGTAGCACTGTCTACAGCAGCACCTTGTAGCACTGTCTACAGCAGCACTGTCTACAGCAGCACCTTGTAACACTGTCTACAGCAGCACCTTGTAGCACTGTCTACAGCAGCACCTTCTATCACTCTTTCCATGGCGAAATCATACTTCAAAAGAGGTGTTTCAATGAGTCATTAAAATAAAATTTTGGTGTAATGAGCCACCTTAAATAGCACAAAACCACTTGATCTTAACTGTACCTATGATGCAATCTTTATTTGTAGATATGCACTGATCATTTTGGCCCCACCCTGATACCAAAACCTCTACCCATGAGATCATGAAATTTTTGGTAAAGGTCTACCTGCTACTTTTAAATATCCATTTAGTTTCATTTTAGCACTAAATTTAAATATGTTATCTAAATGTTTGACACATACATACACTATATGCCAAGTTTGGCCCTGTCCAGTGCAACCAGAACCTCTACCCCTGGGATCAAGTAATTTATAATTTTGGTAGAGGCCTCCCTACTCTACATCACTATGCATATACATGTAGTTTTTCTTATGCATGTGCAGATGTAGAGAAGAACATTTTGAAAATTGGTCAATTTTTTTTCTGTTTTTGCCCTGTCCTTAAGGTCCCACGAGTCCTGAATTTTTCAATATCTGTCACCCTTGTTCCAAAGATGCTTCATACCAATTATGAAAAGAATTGGACTGGCAGTTATCAAGAAGTTAAATATGTACAATTGTTAACAGACATACAACGCACGATGACGGACACACTGACTAATTGCTATAGGTCACCCAAGTAAAACCTAAAAATTATATACCGTCAAGAAACCTAACATATGACCAAAGATTGATGCTGCCAGCATTTGTAAATGTGTATAAATTTGAAAGCTCTTAGTTGTAACAATTCTTGATTTTCTCTGAGATATAGTGAATAATTCATAACCTCATTAAATTCAACCACTTATTATAAAAGACACAACACAGTAAACCTCCCAAACAAGGCCTGCAAAACCATACCCTCATAAATAATCTTGGCTATAACTGTTTTCCATATGACAAAAAACATCAAGGCATGTAAGGAATTTTGGAATGGCAGAGTAATCCAAATCCCTTCTATTGAATCACTCATTCAGCTTCACGAACATGTCAACAACTTCATGTCTAACAGTAAACACTACCTATAGATTAGAGGCCTAGCTATGAAACCAAAATGGTGCCTTCCTATGCCATTGTTTTCATACACAAACTGGAACGTAGTCTGTTAATGCAAATATACAAACCCCTGGCTACATTTCAATGATGATAGAGATGGCCATGAGAGTCTGAATGATATCATGAAATTTGCAAACTCTTTCCACCATTCTATCAAGCTTATAGTGCTTTTAAGAATACACCCCTGGACACCAAAGCTACATCAATAAAGCAGAAAATTTATTTCAGCCTCCACACTAGGCCCGCTAAGTTATTTCAGCCTCCACACTAGGCCTGCTAAGTTATTCAATATCACATCTGCCCTGGCCCTAGGAGTGATGATGTGAACAAAATATCTAACATCACATCTGTCCAGGCCCCAGGAGTGATGTGAACATAATTGAATACATGTATAGAATGAGTTTGCTTGCATTGCAATTTGACATATTGGAACCTTGCAACTTTTGAGATTTTTCAAAGAATTTTACAATATACAGTGGAGCCTCGGTAATCCGGACGCCATTAATCCGGATGCTTCACCTTCAGGACGATTTTTCTAGGGATCAGAATTTTTATACATTATTTTGCATCATTAATCCGGAAATTTGCGTTCCGGATCCGGACGGTCACTTTTTACTACAAAACGTTATAATGCATTGAAAATTGTACCGTTAATCCGGATGGTAATTTTGTTTAGGGAAGGTCTGTGTCGGACAATTTTAGCAAGGCGTAAATTATAAAGAAAACAAGCCACTGTCAAATTGAAGCGATTACCTGTACCCTGTCAACACCTCCCTCCAATTAGGTGGTGTGTGATGATAAGTCCGGTAGATAGCACGTGCCAATCGAGACATTGTATTGCCAATTTTCGCACATAAGATCTTTATTGCGTGTAGTGTTGAATTTTGTAAATAAATCTGTAGCATATTATTTTATAGTCTTGATCAATACCCTAATAGTATTAATAAATTAAACATCATGCCGTAATGATATTTTTTTAACTGCTACACATATCAGTTGTACTGATTCATAAATTGATATCGGCTTATTCAAATCTAAAGAGTGTAGATTATACTTCTAGATTCTGGATTTTATACTGTTGATTGGCGTGAAATATACATGTATGTTCATGCACATGTATTTGCAGTAAGTTTTTAATGTTTAGAATGTCACGCATGTAGAATGTACTTGTGTACGATTGATTCTTGTTACGATGTTGTAGAGCTTTATTGCTTTCGAATTTTTAAACTCTGAGTAGAAGTGAGAAAATTACCATTATAAGGAAAATGATAATTAAATTCTGTATGTACCTGTAATGTTAGTTTCACTTGAGTTTTGTTCCGTTATTATCGCATCATGAAAATAATAGGTGCACGTGACTAGATCAAAGCAGTAGTAGGTCTTGATATTACGAGCTTAAATTATTTTGTTCTCCCAATATTGTCTTGGATAATTATAAAATAAGAAATATAAACTCTGGCAGATTGAATTTTGGTTAAAGATTGTTGTCAACTGACATGATAATCACGAAATTCTTATATCAACTTTGGACGATGAAGATTGTTTTAACAGACCGCCGAACCCGTGAATCGTGACAGATGGAAATCACCGGCCTCTTTAAGAAGTAAAAGTGTGATGAAATGTTTGAAGTGTAAATGATTATGTTAGTTACTAATGATTTATTTACCTATAGTTACATAAAGTGCTTCATTATTTGTTTTAGTGCATACGGTACACAGTTTTGTATATTTATTTGTAGGGATCATATGTACATGTATGTACAATGTAAGCACAGGCAAATACACTGAACACATACAATTTTAGTGCTTTGAAATGCATGTAAATGTTAACATTATCATCATTTATTTACTAATGCAAATGGTTAAATCCAATGATAGAATGTGTTTAATTCACTATGCATCAATAAAGTAGGCACATATTGGTTACTTATGCAAAGCTAGAAAATGTGCGATTCAATTATCCGGATGCTTCATTTATCCGGACGATTTTGCTGGGAACCAAAGTGTCCGGATTAACGAGGCTCCACTGTACTCCTGAGTAAAGGTTTAAATCCCTCTTTTGGTCCTCTCCAGACAGTTAACAAGAATAAAATTCAGCTACTTACTGCAGCCTGCCTCATCTGTGTAGTCTAAACACTGCATCACCCCATCACATCGCTGGTTCTTATCAATACACTGGCCAGATTGGCACATAAACTGGGTCGACTTACATGGTCCTGCAAAAAACCCAAGATGTATTTGTGAAACAGATACCCAGTATGGCCAAACTTCAAGGTCAAGGTCATGAGGCAAAAATATTTGTTATGGAAATAAAATTTTGTCACAAGGAATTCACATGTGAAGTATTTAAGTGCTAGCACTAATCATTCAATGTCAAAGTTTTTCAAAAGTAAGTTAAACACCACGGTCAAGGTCATGGAATCAAAATTTTTGCTACATAAACGTCTTGTCATTGTGAAATATGAAAGCTCTGTCACCAACCATTCAAAAGTTACAGCCAAGGTTTTAAAGTTTATCAAATCCCAAGGTATAGGTCACAAAGTAAAAAAAAAAAATTGGTACCTGAGAAAGGTCTTATCACAAGGAATACACGTGAAATTTTAAATCCATCAAACATTCCGGCAAAGGTTAAAGTTTTTGTGGACAAACAGACAGACAGAAGAAAAACTATATGCCCCCAAATGTCTGATTACAGAGGCATAAAAATAATATAAGAATTTTATAACAATGGTTGAAGTTCTCTGCTCATGCCATGGCCCCATCATATCTTAGACATAAACATAGTGATTGCTCCTTCACCAAACGCTCAGCATTGAGAAGTGAGAATCACAGGTCTTTCGGATATGAAATTATAAAGGAGGTTCCGTGTTGCGGAAAGCGTTGGCACAATAAAGAACCCCCACTGCTACAGCCATAAGTGTTAAGCATAGGTGGTACTTCACCTACATCTGACGATGTCTCAGTATGAGGGAAAAGTCTCGATAGGACGTAAAACGAACAACTAACCAACCAATCTTCCTCGTGAATACATCAAGATGAAGTTTAGAAGGAACAACATTATTGGGCCAGGTCTTTTATAAACAAAGCAATATATGCATGACTCCTGCTAGTCGTCGTTAGATCTAGAGTAACAGACGGGAACTAGCAGGAGTCTACATAGTGGTCCTCGTTTGTTTGGATGGAGGATCATAGTTTTCATGCTGATCCTATCAAAAATTGGGTGCCTATAAAATGCGAAACTAAACGAAATGAAATCAAATCAAACGGAAACAAAACAAAATCTAACAAAACAGAACAAAATGAAACATATTTTATAACTGAAATCTTGAATCATAATAATAAAAAATGATAATATGGGCAAGCATCTTACTTGGTCCCTGTGATAGTTACTATAATATCGATTTTATGGGTTCTTTCATCACATAAACAGTCTCTTGAAAACATTTTAACAAACTGTCGAGCTTTGTTTTGGGTCATGTGACTTGTTTGCTCAAATGACAGCGAAAATTCAGTTGACTACAATTGTGTGCTTCTGTTATCAAATTTTGAAGTGATATTTTCTTTTAATCGATATTAGTAAGTACAAGAAGCATCGTTTTATTTAATAGTTATGAGTTTAACATTGAATTTGGCTCTCAAGTATTCAAAATCGGCCCAAGAATGCCGCCTCCAGGCGACGAAATTTCTAGTTTACATAATGGAGCCGGTTCCGACGTTTTCCTGGCATGGTAAATATAAGAATAAAAAAAAGCAAGGAAAACGTCAGATATTTCAGACTAAGACAATCCACAATGTTGATGATCTTAGCCTTTATTAGTTATCAGTACCGTTTCCCCATTAAGATTATAGATGAATGAATGACCTTGAAAAATAACCGACACCTTCCTTTCTTCATGGGGAATAGGTGTACCAGGTTTAATTCTTTAGAATTAGGTTGCGATGGATGAATAGACAAACCACGCACGAAAACACCGCACCCTATCATAACAAAACCTGTCTATGATGGTTGAAAACACCGCACCCTATCATAACAAAACCTGTCTATGATGGTTGAAAACACCGCACCCTATCATAACAAAACTTGTCTATGATGGTTGAAAACACCACACCCTATCATAACAAAACCTGTCTATGATGGTTGAAAACACCGTACCCTATCATAACAAAACCTGTCTATGATGGTTGAAAACACCGCACCCTATCATAACAAAACCTGTCTATGATGGTTGAAAACACCGCACCCTATCATAACAAAACCTGTCTATGATGGTTGAAAACACCGCACCCTATCATAACAAAACCTGTCTATGATGGTTGAACACATTCATCAACTTTAGTTATCCATTTAACCTTAAAATCAATAGACATCTTTTTCTTCTTGCCTTTCATCTCTGTGCTCAGTATGAAACCAATACCTGAAATGATACCCTTTTTATGGAGTCTACAAAATTCTGACTTTGACCATGATTGATGACCTTTTGATCAAAAATCAATATAATATCTGACTTCTTCTTAGGTTTCAACTGTGCCATTAGCATGCTATAGTATCTGTGATCAATATATGAAATAGCACTCTTTTTATGGCATCTTAACCTTTTTCCAGATGTATAATACATACATACTAATACACACTCACAAACACAACTCTGTTGCAGGGTTTAAAATATCATTGATGATAGAACAACACTGCTAATTATACAATAATGTTATGATTTGCATGCACTATGTCGAAATAGTAGTCAGGATTTGACCAATGCTGCATGAGCCGGAGCTAACAAAAAGCATAATGATCATCTATACTAGACACAGTTTATGCCCGGTGTGACTTACGTTTCTTCCTTTTTATTGTGAATGCTTTGAGGTCCATTAAGTCTTCTATACTGGTCAGCAGGATCTCACGATCAAACTTGAAATTTTTGTTGACTCTCTCAATCATTCGTTTCTGCCAATCAGTCCAGTATATGTAATTCCCTTTATAAAGAAAGATTTTAAATGTGACCTTATGATGAAATTGTGACATGATGGAATTAGAATGACATCATTACAGTAAACACAGCAATGATGAAACAGTCAACACAACAATGATGAAACTGTCAACACAGCAATGATGAAACTGTCAGCACAGCAATGATGAAACAGTCAACACAGCATTGATGAAACTGTCAACACAGCCATGATGAAACTGTCAACACAGCCATGATGAAACTGTCAACACAGCCATGATGAAACTGTAAACACAGCAATGATGAAACAGTCAACACAGCCATGATATGAAATTTGTCAACACAGCAATGATGAAACTGTCAACACAACAATGATGAAACTGTCAACACAGCCATGATGAAACTGTCAACACAGCCATGATATGAAATTTGTCAACACAGCAATGATGAAACTGTCAACACAACAATGATGAAACTGTCAACACAGCAATGATGAAACTGTCAACACAACCATGATGAAACTGTCAACACAACAATGATGAAACTGTCAACACAGCCATGATGAAACTGTCAACACACCAATGATAAAACTGTCAACACAGCCACGATGAAACTGTCGACACAGCATTGATGAAACTGTCAACACAACCATGATGAAACTGTCAACACAACAATGATGAAACTGTTAACACAGCAATGATGAAACTGTCAACACAGCAATGATATGAAATTTGTCAACACAGCAATGATGAAACTGTCAACACAACAATGATATGAAATTTGTCAACACAGCAATGATGAAACTGTCAACACAGCAATGATGAAACTGTCAGCACAACAATGATGAAACTGTCAACACAGCAATGATGAAACAGGCAACACAGCAATGATGAAACAGTCAACACAGCCATGATGAAAATGTCAACACAGCAATGATGAAACTGTCAACACAGCAATGATGAAACTGTCAACACAGCATTGATGAAACTGTCAACACAGCCATGATGAAACTGTCAACACAGCAATGATGAAACAGTCATAGCCATCATGGTTCCTTAGAAGCTTTTCAATTCTGATTATCAATTGGAATTTTCATAATTATTTATAGCTGACAACATCAAAACAAGTTCTAGGTCTTACAACTATTAACACTAGACTCACTATTCTGTTCCAGATGTTTTTTGAAACATGAACAGATCTTTTGATTCTTCAATAGGCCATATCAAGACCATACTACATGCAGATTAATTTTCCGAGCAATTGCTTGACACCTGAAAACCCTCTGGAGATAAGGATAGTGTTGAACAAAAAGTGTAGTAGCATGTCGCTTATAAATGAAGGATGATAAGAGCTAGTTCTATTCACAATTTGTCCTGAGGTTCTTGAG
The DNA here is from genome assembly GCF_947568905.1 of Ostrea edulis. Classification (NCBI taxonomy): domain Eukaryota; kingdom Metazoa; phylum Mollusca; class Bivalvia; order Ostreida; family Ostreidae; genus Ostrea; species Ostrea edulis. The sequence continues at coordinate 83,172,488 of NC_079169.1, forward strand.
AAGTTGAACATGTGAAAAGTCTACAGATGACAGACTTACATTTAATCTGAACTATTAAGTTTCATGTTCTGCTATATGCAAATAAACTTCAATGTTTTGATTAAATGCAAAAGTAAGATGAATGGTAAACCATTCTTTTATCAAATTACAATTGTCAGTATTTCAATCTAAAATTGATTTACTTCCAACAATTTCAACTAATTATCGACTGTGAGACTTTTTCCAATTCTTCATGACTACTGCACAACTACAATGGGTTTCTTTTCCTGCCCCGATATTTGCAGGAAATAATGAGAAACATAAGTTACCTAGGAGACTAAGTCCAAATATGTGTGGCACATCGGTGCTCATCAAAATACTTCTGTTAGAACCGTCCACATTGGCTGTCTCGATCCGGTTAAACTCTGCGTCCCCCCAGTAAATCCTTTGACTCTCTATATCTACTGCTATTCCGTTCGGCCAGCCAAGAGAAGTGTTCACCAGGGTCACTCTTTCTGAGCCATCCAAGTTGGCTTTTTCTATTTTAGCAACTTTACCCCAGTCTGACCAATAAATTTTCCTGTAAAAAGTGGTAAACGAAAATATTGATGTTTAAATTAAAGTGTAAACTTTTTGTTAGTAGGAATATGCTGGGGAAAAAATACCATTAAAACGCATATATTTCCATCCAATGAATCTTTTCTCTTATATTTCTTTTGAAATTGACATTATTTTCATCCTTGACAGTAAAATGTTTGTTGCAAACTAGTTCAATCCGGTTTTCTGAACCACCAGTTCACTTAATCATGATTACCAAATATGGAGCGTCATCAAGGTCAAGAAGTGTATTGGCTGCTCCATTTAAAGTAACGAATGGGTCAACAATATGATATTTCAATACTAAAATTTAGTTTATATTTCTAAACAAGAATATCAGTGACTTCTTACACCACATTTGTTACAAATTGTTGAATTAATTTATTATGTGGATACAGTGAATTATGGTTATAATGAAGTAAGTACTTGAGACTCTAAGAATGAATTGTAACCAAATCTTGTCAAAAAATTTGAATGTATGCTACCTGAGGATGCATGCATATTAATTCCACAAATTGTACACTTTGCTTTGATGATTTTTAAAATGCTGGTATCCAAGATACATCTCCCACCCCCACAATCCCCATACTTACAAAACCCATAAACATTTCTGTCAAACTTCATGGCAATTTGATTTAAACAATAGCAAAAACTGCATCCACAAAAATCTCCATATTTATATGAAAATTACAAAGTTAAAAGTTAAAAAAAAAGTTGCCTTACAAATTGACATTTGGCATTGAACATCTCCATCAAGTATCATTTCAATCCAATTTAATCCCCATGTATCAAAACGACAAAGTTCATCTCATGGCCCAGAAAAATCAAATACTTATTTGATTCAGAAGTGTCATGGTTATTGTTTTGACGAATTGAGTCCTTGTTATTTCTTAAAAGAAGATTTCTAAAGAATTTTCTTATTTACAACTAAGATAAATCAAAAACCCATCTTGCAACCCCACCAAAACCCTGGAGGTTGTTGTGTGTAAAAATCCCTGGACCTTGTGGTATGTCAGAACCCTGGATGTTGTGGTATGTAAAGAGTCTTGGAGGTTGTGGTATGTAGAGAACCCTGAAGGTTGTGGTATCTACAGAACCCTGGATGTTGTGGTTTATACAGAACCCTGGAGATTATGGTGTGTAGAGAACCCTGGAGGTTGTGGTGTGTAGAGAACCCTGGAGGTTGTGGTATGTCAGAACCCTGGATGTTGTGGTATGTAGAGAACCCTGGAACTTGTGGTATGTCAGAACCCTGGAGGTTGTGGTATGTAGAGAACCCTGAAGGTTGTGGTATGTAGAGAACCCTGAAGGTTGTGGTATCTACAGAACCCTGGATGTTGTGGTTTATACAGAACCCTGGAGGTTATGGTGTGTAGAGAACCCTGGAGGTTGTGGTGTGTAGAGAACCCTGAAGGTTGTGGTATGTCAGAACCCTGGATGTTGTGGTATGTAAAGAGCCCTGGAGGTTGTGGTATCTTCAGAACCCTGGAGGTTGTGGTATATAAAAAAAACCCTGGAGGTTGTGGTATATAAAAAAAAACCTGGAGGTTGTGGTAAATATTTTCAACAGAACTCTTATAAGAGAATATATAATATATGGTACCACATTAACAACCTATATTGAAACAATAAACTCCAGATAAAAACTTGCACAGTACTTGTTCTTAGGGTCTACAGCAATATCTCTGGGCTCCTCTAAATGGGTTGTGACTATCGCTTTCCTCTGGGTCCCATCTAACTCCGACATTTCTATCAAGTCCTTCCCTGTGTCTGTCCAGTACAGCTTACGATTCACGGTGTCCACTGCTATTCCATCTGGGTGCATAATTTCAGTGCTTACACTTTTTTGTCCTGTAATGATTAATTAAAAAATCAACTGCTCATTTATGTAGACTTAATAGTTTGATGAAATTTAAAAATCATCAAGAATATATTTCAAAACAAGCTTTAAATGCAAAGTTAAAAATCAACCCAAATCTGTTGATTATGTCTTTAACTTAACAATCAGGGAAGCAACTTAATTTTAGTTGTAATTTTATCCTTAAAAAACAGAACATCTTTTAGATACGTACCAGAATGAAAAGGCCAATAACAAATAATAATTTAAATCATTTACATCAAATCTGACCTGAAAATAGGATTACGATCCATTGAATCAGTTATTTTTCACTTCACAAACATTTCCGTAGATTATTTCAACCATGTACATCACATTCTGTTGGTGATTATGAAAAACTTTGACCCCATATTGTGGTCCCAACCTAGCCCTAAAGGGTCATCACATAAATGAACATGTATTCACACAACATCAGGATGCCTTAACACCAATATGACTGACATGACGTTCCTGTTCTGGAGAAGGTCAAGGTTACAAGGTCATAGATCATGGTATGAAATGAAAGGTCTTGTCATAAGAAATCTTATTCTATATACAAAATACTGTATAAGTAGAATTTTTAGCGAGAATTTAATTTTGGCATTATTAGCGAGAGTGACTAGGTCGCTAAAATTCAATATCACTAACAATTTATTCTATATTGGAGGCTATCTCACTTGGAAATAAGAAAGTCGCTAAAATTAGTTCTTGCTAAATATACATGTATATATACCCATAATTCATGGAAAAATCACTAAATTTGTGTCTCTCTAAAAATACCACTAATACAGTATGAAAGCTCTACCTTAAATAATTCAGGAGGTATTTCATAGGTTATTTTTCTTAAAAGTAAATCAAACCCCAGGGTCTAGGTCACAAGGTTAAAACTTTAATATGAAATAAAAGGTTTTGTCACAGAGAATGCGTATATGACATAATAGAGTTCTATCATTCACTATTCAAAAATTATGTCAAATTAAACAAGATATGATTATAATTTGCCAAATATAAAGTCTACCAAATAAAGTATTGGCTGTATAAAAGTGGGCTTTTTCTGAGTACTACTATTTTTCCCCACATTAATAACTCCCTTGCACAAAATCCATGCCAATTTTGATTTCATTTAAGAAATTTTGATCACAAAGACCTCCTTTAGTAAAATTGGCATCAATTGGTCTTGATCCTATTTTGCAGGTCCCAACATCCTCTTACCATTTCTGAAGATTCCAGGTCTCTATCAGTCCAGGTTCTAAAGTTATACAAATTTTTATGATCAAGGTCAAGGTCACTGAAGTCATTTAAACATGATACTAGTTTGTAGTTATCATTTCTGAAGATCCCATGTCCATATATGTGATAATTTATCAACCACAGATCTGTACAATGGCTTTAAAAAAAACATGATTTTGAGTGAAAAATCCATACACAAGTTTGCAAAAAGTGGTACAAAATCTGTTCAGAATAGCAATCATAAAATTGTTTTACACACCTACAGTGTATTAAAAAAACCTTTAAGCGTACAGTGCTGGGCGATATTTTCACAAATTCCATAAGTGGTAAAAAAACCCAGAATTATCTCATGAATACAGCATCTAATGTTACCTACTTGATTGTTGAGACCTTAAATATTTCATCATTTCTAATTTTATAATCATATATACATGTACAATGTATTTGCAAGAACAGAGAAAATTTGGGTGATCAGGTTTGGAGACACATTCAATTACAATTAAAGTGATCAAAGATTTTTCATCAATTATTCCAACATAACATTTGCAAAATAAGATTCAAGATTTTAAAAACATTTTCAAAGTCATAAAAGATGCTTTTTTTATCCTCATAATTATGATGTCTATAGCCTACGGTAATACAAAATATATCAAAGACTACTAATAATTTGTTTACCTTTTTATTCATTTGAAATAAAATAAAATTCAAAAGCTATCAATTAGCAATGACAATGATGGCTTTCGTCTTTTTTAAACAAAACACCTGTTTGACCTATTTCTGACCATAGTGCAACAATTCTGTTTGAAATCTGCCAAGCATGTCAAAGTCTTGTATTTTATGCGATCAAAACAATGGATATTAATTGGAGCGTGTCAGCTGTTAGACTCATTTTATAGGGATAGACCTGAAAAAAAAAACACCACTTTTTCATTTCGTGAGAATTTTAATGTATAAGTGTGACAGCATGAATGGGGCTGAAAAAGAGTGACTTTGTGTACAGTCTATACATATCACATGTAAATGTATGCTTATCTCTATCAGTCCCAATTCTATAGTCATACATACAAGTTTTTAAGATCAAGGTAAAAGGTCAAGGTCACTGGACTCACTTGGTTGTGATATTAGTTTGTAGGTCCCACCATCCTCCCATCATTTCTGTAGATTGCAGGTCCCTATCAGACCTGGTTCTGAAGTTATATCAGTTTTTATGTTCAAAGTAAGATGTCAATATCACTGGAGTCACTTGACCTTGCTACTAGTTTGTAGGTCACAACATCCTTTTATGATTTCTGAAGATTCCATGTCTCTACTGGTCCTGATTCTGTTGTTATATGGATTTTTATGATCAAGGTCATAGTTCAAGGTCACAGGAGTCATTTGACCTTGATACTACTTTGTCTTCTCTTATCATTTCTGAAGATCCCATGTCTCTATCAAGTACAAGTTTTTTTATTATACTTTCAAGTAAAATCCTCGAATCTGATTGGTCAAGAAGCATTTGAAAAAACATATGTTACCCTCTGAGAACAGAAAGCACGCACTCCAGGGTGTACAACAGGCTATGCCTTGGTTGACAATGGCTTTCTCGGGGTAAAATTTTCAATGTTACCCTCACCTACATTTGATATTTATATACTGTTCTTGATACTACATGTAGTTTGTAGATTCCATCATCCTTTCTGAAGATCCCAACTTTAGTACCAAATAAAAGGTCTTGTCACAAATAATGTGCATGTGAAATATGACAGCACTCACCATTCAAAAGCTATGAGCAGGGTTAAAGTTTCAGACAGACTGACAACAAGGACAATACGTCCCAACTATACGTATAAAAAAAATCCTTGAATCCACACAATTTGGGAACATTTGCATTTAGATATGATTTAGTATGGCCCTGCTACTCTTGAAAAGAATTTGTCTAAATCAATTTCCTGTATATTCTCAAATAAAACTTTAATCTCCAATGCTGGCCCCATCCTATCCCCGGAGCTCCTGAAATGAACAAACTTGAATTTCAACTACCTGAAGATACTTGCATTAGTTGCATATTAATATGAATAATCATGGACCTGAGATGAAGATTTTTAAAGATATTTTTCTAATGTTTCATATAAAATTTTAATCCCCTATTATGGCCCCATCCCACTTTAAGGGGCCACAATTTGAGCAAATTTGAATCTGCACTACCTAGGGATATTAAAATGATTAATCATGGTCCTGTTGTCCTTGAAAAGACTTTTCTAAAATATTTTTCCTACATATTTGCAAGTAAAACTTTGATCCCCTATTGTGGCCCCATCCTACCCCCAAGGATCATTATTTGAACAAATTTGAATCTACTCAATGCCAGGAAGTTTTTATGTACATTTCAACTTTTCTGGCCCAGTGGTTCTTGAGAAGAAGATTCTAAAATATGTTTCCTATACATCTGCATGTCAAACTTTGCTCCCATATTGTGGCCCCACCCTACACCCGAGGGCCATGATTTGATCACACTTGAATCTGCATTATGTCAGGAAGCTTTAATGTAAATGTAAACTTTTCTGGCACAGTGGTTCCTGAGAAGAAGTTTTTAAATGACCCCCCCCCTCCCTTTGTGGGGGCAGAACCCTTCATTTGAACAAACTTGATTCCCCTTCACCCAAGAATGATTTGTGCCAAGTTTAATTGAAATTGGGCCAGTGGTTCTAAAGAAGAAAATTAAAATGTAAAATGTTTACAGACAACAGACAGACAGACAAAAGGTGATTAGAAAAACTCACTTGAGCTTTCAGCTCTGGTGACCTAAAACACAACACAGCATTAGTTGTTTTGTAAAATTTGCACAGACTAAGATTGGCTTCCACTTATTATTTGATGTCAGTGTTGGTACACAAAATAACAAACTGCAGTTGCATATGAACTACCCAAGAGTCAATTGGAAAAAAAAAAATTTATGAATATGAAGTCAATCTCTTTTACCTGAACCATCAAGGTAGGCTCGACTGATGGCACTTTGTTCATTATCAGACCAGTATATCTGTTTTTCTACAGGATCAAAGTCTACCGCAATAGAGTGTTTAATGCCCTGTACAGGAATAGTATGGTATTCAAAGCTGGAAAGGGACATCACCTGGAGAGACTGTCTCCGAGCAAAAACCAACACTTCATCTTCAACTGCACAAGAAAAAAAGCATTCTATTCTATTTGCAGTAATCTCATACACTGGTGACTGCAAACACTGTTCAACCTCATATTCATATTACAAAGACTGACTGATTATATATATTGAGCATTCTATTCTTTAATTTTCTTTTTCTGATAACTGATAATGATAAATCCCACATGGAATTCTGCAATTTTACCAATGATTCCTAATATCTCTGTATCATACAGTCACTGTAGGCGGGATACATGTTTATTACATTTTCAACAAAGAAATACTGTAAGTTATCAACTGAATGAAAATTTATATTTTCAGTTGTAATTTCTGTGAAAATGATAAAAGTGATATCTACACAGTGTGCAGATAACAACCAGAACTAGTGAACTGCCAGAATATTTATACAGTATCATCACATTTTTATATAATATGTTTACAGTGCAACCATTGGGACAAGTGCAACCAGTGTATATACTTATCCATAACAGGCATGTAGAATAAAAAACCTCTGAAGCTATTCCAACATGTATAGACATCATCTTGTAACTATATGATCTGCCTATTCATTTAACACGGGAACTATAATGCAGTTGATGTAATCAGTGCATTGTGACATCATATGTACGTTTACTGTTATCAACAACAAAAGCGTATGAGATGTCAAACAATATCTATCTGAAATTTAAAAGTTTATTCATTTGAAATAATCCACTTATATCCGAATGTAATTTTTTAGTTGATATCAAAGATGTTTACATTTTTTTGTCCAATCATGCATGGCTGGGAAAAAAAGTATCGACATCGCTGCTACACATATAGTCAACATTTATTCATCAATGAATTATGAAACAATTGGCATACCATTTTCATATTGCTTGTTTTTCCCGTGGAAATAGAGTGTTAAGTTGATATTGAAATATTTTGCATTTTCACAGATTGTACAGACCCTGAAACGTGCTACTACACCTTAAAAACGAACCGAACCGTTCCGAGCAAGAAACGAACCGTACCGTTCAAGAAACGTACCGTACCGTGCAAAAAACGAACCGTACCGTTCAAGAAACGTACCGTCCCGTTCAAGAAATGAACCGCATCGTTCAAAAAGCGTACCGTACCGTGCAGAAAGTGTGCAGGATAATATTAAGCAAACCCCGCCTCCAAAAGCCCGAAAGCGTACCGTACCGTGCAGAAAGCGTGCAATTTATGTCACGTGACCCACTTTTTCAGCCACAGTATATTATTTTCACAATGGCGCCCGATGGGAAAGGAGGTCATAGACTATCGCTGGCTATTCGAAGCATTATCCTCAAACATCACGAAGCTGGGTTATCAACTGTGAAAATCACCGAGATGCTTAAAACAAAGTACGATTTCAAAACTACTCAAAAACTGACAAAAAAGGACGTACAAACTTCACGTGCAGATATCCTGGATCTTTCATAATGCCGATGATAAATCACAATAAATGTGAAGTGCAGAAAATAATCATTGTGTCATTTGCGACTTTAGTGTATTCAAAACAAAATTCACTTCTTCTTAAAAACTTTTCCAATTTAGGCACTGTAATTTATATCCGGAAACTTAATACGCTTTGTTTTTACACTTACGCACGCCCATGTCGGGGAGCAGTTCATGTAACAACTTTTTATAAAATCGTAAATTAATAAATGTCTGATGAGAAATGAAAAACAAATTGAAACGTAATAACAACCATTAAGACTTAGACTTAAGCAAATTCTAAAAACTTTTATTCATAACTTTTATGTACGTTATCAATATGGAATTATTCCATCGAAGCAATCAAAAATAACGTCTCATTTCCCCATGTGCACATTCTAACACAACCACAAATCCTGCAGCCGATAATCAAAGAGCCAAATAAGACCGATCGAGTGAAAACAAACTATCGAAACGTACAATTTATACGAAGTCAAAGCGTTCAGGTCACGCCCACCTCATTAATAAAACGTGCAAACCGTTCACAAAGCGTGCAGCTATTTTTAGCAAACCGTACCGTGCAAGAAGCGAACCGTACCGTTCAAGAAGCGTACCATACCGTTCAAGAAACGAACCGTACCGTTCAGAAAACGAACCGTACCGTTCAGAAAATGTACCGAACCGTACCGTGCAACTGGTGTAGTAGCACGTTTCAGGGTCTGTAGCAGCCTGAAGTCACCTGGATATTCAAATTTATCTAACAGTGTTGTCATTCCCAAATATTATCTGGATATTCACATTCATCTAACAGTGTGTAATCCAAATATTATCTGGATATTCACATTCATCTAACAATGTTGTAATTCCTAAATGTTATCTGGATATTCACATTTATCTAACAGTGTGTAATTCCCAAATGTTATCTGTGTGTTGGAAAAGCTTAATTGCCCCATTCTTGAACGCTAGTCAATGGAAAAATCTTGGTACAAGTTGTGCGGATGTGTTACAGCAACGTCTTGCATAAGTCACGTAAACAATGTAGCCCATACTTTGGAATTTGAATTCTCTCTCATACACGCATTATCATTACAGCTTGCTGAGCTACTTAAATTAAATTTTTCATGTTTCATGTTTGAATAACCAAAACAAATTTGAATTAAAGTAGTCTTATTGTTCAAATGTATTGATTTTCTTTTACATCTTTCTTAAGGTGCTACATTTTCTATGCAATATCATTTTGAACGTCAATAAAGAGAGAACTAAAATAAAACCTAAGAAAGTGTGATAAACAGAAAATTTGATGTTTTGTTGTTGGATATAGAATTCCTAATATCTCTGTATCCTAAAGCCACTGTATGTACATGTATGTATATTTCACTGACCACACTCAGTCTCATCTGTATGTATGTATATTTCACTGACCACACTCAGTCTCATCTGTATGTATGTATATTTCACTGACCACACTCAGTCACTGTATGTATGTATATTTCACTGACCACACTCAGTCTCATCTGTATGTATGTATATTTCACTGACCACACTCAGTCTCGTCTGTATGTATGTATATTTCACTGACCACACTCAGTCTCGTCTGTATGTATGTATATTTCACTGACCACACTCAGTCTCGTCTGTATGTATGTATATTTCACTGACCACACTCTAGTCACTGTATGTATGTATATTTCACTGACCACACTCAGTCACTGTATGTATGTATATTTCACTGACCACACTCAGTCTCATCTGTATGTATGTAAATTTCACTGACCACACTCAGTCTCGTCTGTATGTATGTATATTTCACTGACCACACTCAGTCTCGTCTGTATGTATGTATATTTCACTGACCACACTCAGTCTCGTCTGTATGTATGTATATTTCACTGACCACACTCAGTCACTGTATGTATGTATATTTCACTGACCACACTCAGTCTCGTCTGTATGTATGTATATTTCACTGACCACACTCAGTCTCGTCTGTATGTATGTATATTTCACTGACCACACTCTAGTCAATGTATGTATGTATATTTCACTGACCACACTCAGTCTCGTCTGAGCCATCGCCACAGTCGTCCACATTATTGCACTCTTTCTGTATGCTGATACATTTGCCATTTTTGCACTGATAGGAGGCCTGACCCGTACACTTGGTGTCATTATAAGCTAGAAAAAAAATGGAACAAAAGGTTACATAGTTCTATCCTAATGTGACATCAATGGTTTTTGCAAAACCTTTAATTAATCAAATTTTGTGCATGATAGAAATATATATATCATAAAGGAATTTCATTCATTAGGTACAATAACAGACCCATGGGCCACATCGCTCACCTGAGTTGCCTTGGCCCTGCTCTTGTTCAGAAAGAGAGAGAAAGTTATGAAAAGATTATGTTCCATCTGTTCCACTGGGTATCAAATTTGTCGTTATCACCATTTTTGTAAAAAATGAATTTTTGTGTTTTGTAAAAGAGTTTTAAGTATGGTATTGCGAAACATATGTTCAATGATTTCTTAGTACATCTTCCTGGATAAATATAGTACTTTAACCAAAAGAAAAGGGCATTCTGTATATACTAGTCTTATTTATATCAAGGATACTTAATTCTTTAATAACAAGAGCAACGCCAACGTGGCATAATACGCCCGTAGATTTTGCTCAAGGAAAACATATTTTAGTGGGATTCATATTTTAGTGAAGTTAGCACTGTCCTCTGTGAGCTAATTCATTATTATGCTTGTAGAAATGGATATCAAGATATAAAGAGGGATAGCCTTAGAATGCGCTACTTCATAAATATGCTAACAGTTCGGTTTGTATCCTGCCCACAAGGTTTTCCTAATAAGTGATACTACGACCTTGACCTTTGACCTTGAAAAACAATAGACACCTTCCTCTCATCATGATGATCAAATATACCAAGTTATAATATCCTGGCGCTTACGGTTCGGTTTGTATCCTGCCCACAAGGTTTTCCTAAAAAGTGATACTACAACCTTGACCTTTTACCTTGAAAAACAATAGGCACCTTCCTCTCATCATGATGATCAAATATACCAAGTTATAATATCCTGGAGCTTACGGTTCGGTTTGTATCCTGCCCACAAGGTTTTCCTAAAAAGTGATACTACGACCTTGACCTTTGACCTTGAAAAACAATAGGCACCTTCCTCTCATCATGATGATCAAATATACCGAGTTATAATATCCTGGAGCTTATGGTTCGGTTTGTATCCTGCCCACAAGGTTTTCCTAATAAGTGATACTGTGACCTTGACCTTAGACCTTGAAAAACAATAGGCATCTTCCTCTCATCATGGTGATCAAATGTAACAAGTTGTAAACTCCTAGGGCTTATGGTTCAGTCTGTATCCTGCCCACAAGGTCCGGACAGACGGACAAACAGACGGACAGACAGACAGATGGACAACGCCATACCATAATACGTCCCGTCTTCGACGCGCGTATAAAAACTAATTGAGCGTTTGTTTTATAAGTAAAATTCAAACTCATCTAGGAATGATTGAACATAAGCATAATCCCATAGTATATGTTCTATTGTTTCTTCCTCTTTGTGACAATAAGTATGTACATCTTAGAGTTTACATTTATAATTTTGAATAAAATGAATTTGTTGCTAGAATTCTGTTAATTATTCTACGTTGAAATCATTGGAGTTTGCAATTTTTACTTATTCTGAAAGGCAGTTTGTGGATATTCCCCATTATCTATACCTAAAAGCTCACTCCAATTCATTGTACCTGTTGTCACTGAAGAGTTTTTATTCAAAATGTCATAAAAGAATTTGGATTTTTACACCTCAATACATCGTAAATACTTGTTCTGATAAGTTGATTTGGTAATTAAAGTTACTGTTTGCAGCTTACTTTTTAATCCAAGTCTTTATATATAGCTTGAATCCAAAGCAAGTCTTTATATATAGCTTGAATCCTAAACAAGTCTTTATATATAGCTTGAATCTTAAACAAGTCTTTCTATATAGCTTGAATCCTAAGCAAGTCTTTCTATATAGCTTGAATCCTAAACAAGTCTTTATATATAGCTTGAATCCTAAACAAGTCTTTATATATAGCTTGAATCTTAAACAAGTCTTTCTATATAGCTTGAATCCTAAGCAAGTCTTTATATATAGCTTGATTCCTAAACAAGTCTTTATATATAGCTTGAATCCTTAGCAAGGTCTTTATATATAGCTTGAATCCTTAGCAAGTCTTTATATATAGCTTGAATCCTAAACAAGTCTTTATATATAGCTTGAATCTTAAACAAGTCTTTCTATATAGCTTGAATCCTAAGCAAGTCTTTATATATAGCTTGAATCCTAAGCAAGTCTTTATATATAGTTTGAATCCTTAGCAAGGTCTTTATATATAGCTTGAATCCTTAGCAAGTCTTTATATATAGCTTGAATCCTAAGCAAGGTCTTTATATATAGCTTGAATCCTAAGCAAGTCTTTCTATATAGCTTGAATCCTAAACAAGTCTTTATATATAGCTTGAATCCTAAACAAGTCTTTATGTATAGCTTGAATCCTAAGCAAGTCTTTATATATAGCTTGAATCCTAAACAAGTCTTTATATATAGCTTGAATCCTAAACAAGTCTTTATATATAGCTTGAATCCTAAGCAAATCTTTATATATAGCTTGAATCCTTAGCAAGTCTTTGTATAAAGTTTGAATCCTAAGCAAATCTTTATATATAGCTTGAATCCTACGCAAGGTCTTTATATATAGCTTGAATCCTAAACAAGTCTTTATATATAGCTTGAATCCTAAGCAAAACTTCATATATAGCTTGAATCCTAAACAAGGTCTTTATATATACAATGTAGCTTGAATCTTAAGCAAGGTCTTTATATATAGCTTGAATCCTAAACAGGGTCTTTATATATTTAGTTAGTTTAGAATTAAGATATACAATTGCTCCACTCCTATTTCTAGAAATAAGATGTCTTTTCCAAAACAATGAGACATTGAATGATTTAAGATATACCATCCTCATATTGTTTTTACTAGTACATACTTTTTTATTCTACGAGTTGAACCATTCCATACACATGAGAAGAATAGCTTTTTGAATTCTATACAATAAGCAATGGATGGGTTAGGGATGGATATCAGAATATGATTCAACAATGGTAACACTAATCTTTTCTATATCTGTTTTTTCTCAATCTTTGCTGCCATGAAAAATTTCAAAAGGTCCCAACATTAACTGAACATTAATTCATTCACACGACATAGGAACACCTTAACACCAATATGACAAACATGACCTTGCTGGGAGAAGGTCAAGGTCACAGATCATGATATGAAATGCAAGGTCTTGCCAAAATAAATCTTAAACATGTACTTCAGCAACATAAAAACAAAAGCAAGTAATTTTATTTCACATGTGGTGCTTCTTACGAAAGTACGCAAAAATAAATTCCTCACATTTATTTATGAATCTACAGTTAGTTTAGGAGATATTAATAAGTCTGGTTTTTTAAAAATGGTAAAACAACGCGCATTAAATTTCCATGTGCACACACGCAGTTCAGATTTAATGCACATTAACTTACGTTTAATGCGAAATAAATTTTTCATGTGAATGAGACATAACATTTTGTCATTTTAACCAGTTTTCATGCCGTTTCCTGATTTTCTGATGTTGACATATACCCCGTACTTTTGTTTATGTATGTCTGACATCTTTAAAAAGGTGGCAAAATATATATCTATAAACATTGCAGGTAACAATAAGAATTTGTTTTTCATGTTGACGTTTATATTTACATCAAATCCTTGATTGGTGGTAAAAAGTTATTGATGTGTATCAATGTTTACCTGTGTCACGTTTAAAGTAGTAGTCATTCGAGAATGTGCTGCCCATCATGCAACAGACTCCCACCCACCCTTCTTTTTGCATTACATGTATTTAATGTTATTGATAAAGTTTTTCTATTTTAGAATGTTGAATGAAGTGAAGCTAAAGATGTATATGTACAATAAATCTGTAGCACTTGTGTAAGCAAGCTGTCCCTATATTTGTGTTTGAGTTTATAAATAATTCATGTTTGTTTGAAATGGTGAATTAGAACATATTAAATACATTTTCTTTGGTTATTGATTGATTAAACTAAATTACTGAGTGGAAATTAATACAGCTTTTCTACTTTAAACCTATAATAATGTCACACCAGGGTTACCTTAAGGGGCACAGACATGATCAAATTTATTTTCATGTTTTTAAAATGAAGACATTTCTTGAAAATTATACAGCAGTAAGCCTAAATATAAAACTTTGAGGTTTCAAGAGTTCAAGAGATCAATCAGCCAAGAGTTCAAGTGATCAATTAGCTTTACTGACGACCAAACCAATAAAAAGTTTAACCCTATATATACACATTTGATTCATGTGACAATATACTTAAAAGAGGTGCTGTAAAGATACATGTAGCACCAGACATAATTCTATGATTCTTTCAGAACTACTTATGACCCATGAAGACTTTTGACCATACAAGCTAGACTATATTCCAGGTCACTATCTGAATTTCAAAACAGACATGTTATTGAATTATTCTCATTGAAGACAGGTGTGATATACGTACTGCAGCCTCTTTCATCACTGTTGTCTGAACAGTCATAATTCCCATCACATGCCATTGTGTTTGTTACACAAGACCCAGTGTCACATTTGAATTGGTTACTGTTGCATAATGGTAGAGCTGGAAAAAAAAATATACAAGAATTTATTTATCATCCTGTATCTAAGAACATGTCACACACATTACACATTTTCTTCTGTAAAATCATAGGTTACACAAGAAATGTTTTAGAAACCAATATGCCCCTCGACCCCATGTGGGAATATTGCAAGGATCAACTTTAAATTTACACTATCTGTAATGATAGTCAAAAACATGGGTTACCTACATGTACTAGTTATGGACAAAACTAAGTTTGATCTTTCAAGAAACTGATCAGACATTTCTAATAACAGATCAATGAACTATGCATCTTGTCGTGTTTTTGCACGAGCACTTCAGCAGTGAGCAGAAATAACAGCCTACAGTGACCAGCACAAAGCCCACACTTAAATATCTTAGAAAACGTGTGGACAGATTTAATATGCACAATCAATCGATGTTTAAATGAAATTAAAAGGAACTCTGATCTGAAGCATATTGTGACTGAAATT
The DNA here is from genome assembly GCF_947568905.1 of Ostrea edulis. Lineage (NCBI taxonomy): Eukaryota > Metazoa > Mollusca > Bivalvia > Ostreida > Ostreidae > Ostrea > Ostrea edulis. The sequence goes on from NC_079169.1 coordinate 83,187,968, forward strand.
TGGAGTGACCTGCCATTACCTTTCATAACAGTCTTCCAAGGAGAATACAACATGTACTGCATTCCCAAGGACAGATCATCAAATATTAAGCAAATTCATCTTCTTTGAATTTTTACATCCTTTTAATTTTCATGATGTTTTATTTATGTTTACGGAAGGGGCCATTTTGTGAATGCATAGCACACTACTGTATATACATGTACATGTATTAAAGCTGTATGGTCCGAATTACAATATTTTTTTCCATCTCGTAAAAACGCTATTAAATCATCGCACGTATGTAGTTATGAGACTGTACGACATATCATAAATTATTTCACCTGTTTTAACCCAAATAATTTGATTTTAAATCGATGTTTACAAATAACCGCCTCACTCTGCCATTTCAAGTGACAGTCACGTGACCAGTTCAAACTTTCAGATCATCAATGGTATTATCTGTGTAAAGCTGTGTATTTTGTTATAACAGTACTGTACCATAAGTGTAATAGAAATAAAAATATCAAATACCTCTTAGTAATTCGTTTTACGCTCTTTCAGCCTTAAAACTAGACAGTTGCGTATGAGTTAATACATCATGTTGGGATTCCCCTGACGCGCGTGGGTCTATTTATAGACGTCTATTATATATGTAGCCACTATATTTACTTTCTAAATAACATTCGCACTGTTTTCTTTTACATGCAAATGTTTTCAAGCATGTAATTAAGGGAAAGTTAATAACTTTATAAAGTAATTAATCTGCTTTAAAGTAATTATGTACAAAAAAATACATGGACATCGGGTCATACAGCTTTAAGAAAATTATATCAACATGGATTTGTATAGTCAAAATGCAAAGCTTTACACTGAAAATTATTATATTTCATCATGATGACATGTTTGACAATACAATTATTTCTATCCCCATTTTCTGACATTTTATGTAAGTGTGAGGGTGCGCGTGTTTGCGTATGTGTGTGGGTGCGCGTGTTTGTGTATGTGTGTGGGTGCCCGTGCGCTTGCTTGTGTATGTATTTCATCCCTCTTTACAAGTGTCATTATTTCAAGAATGAAATAAGGATATGGTGTAATGTTTGGTATCATTTCATTCTGCAGTTTCTCCCCATCATAATCATTATAGAACCAACTGTCAAAAGACTCCTTTTCTCAATACACTGGCTTTTATCTAATTACATTAATTTCCATCCTAAAAAAAGTTATTACAAAATCTACGTAAGAAATACATTTTTTATACATACTGCAGTTACTCTCATCTGATTTGTCCTCACAATCTATATCCCCATCGCACACCCAATCCTTGTCAATACAACTGCCATTCTGACAAGCCACCTCACTAGAGCCACACTGTTGCTGTAAATCATCTAAAATCAAACAAAATGCTGAGATATACTTTCAACCAAGTGGATACAAAATAGTTCTTTAAAAGATTCAATGTACATCTCTAAAATAGAGACTTCCTCGGCGATTAATGCAACCCTTTGTCTTAGTGAGTACACACAGGATTTATATCTCATCACAGTCTGTGGTAAATGCAACCCTTTGTCTTAGTGAGTACACACAGGATTTATATCTCATCACAGTCTGTGGTAAATATAACCCTTTGTCTTAGTGAGTACACACAGGATTTATATTTCATCACAGTCTGTGGTAAATATAACCCTTTGTCTTAGTGAGTACACACAGGATTTATATTTCATCACAGTCTGTGGTAAATATAACCCTTTGTCTTAGTGAGTACACACAGGATTTATATTTCATCACAGTCTGTCGTAAATATAACCCTTTGTCTTAGTGAGTACACACAGGATTTATATTTCATCACAGTCTGTGGTAAATATAACCCTTTGTCTTAGTGAGTACACACAGGATTTATATTTCATCACAGTCTGTGGTAAATATAACCCTTTGTCTTAGTGAGTACACACAGGATTTATATTTCATCACAGTCTGTGGTAAATATAACCCTTTGTCTTAGTGAGTACACACAGGATTTATATTTCATCACAGTCTGTGGTAAATATAACCCTTTGTCTTAGTGAGTACACACAGGATTTATATTTCATCACAGTCTGTGGTAAATATAACCCTTTGTCTTAGTGAGTACACACAGGATTTATATTTCATCACAGTCTGTGGTAAATATAACCCTTTGTCTTAGTGAGTACACACAGGATTTATATTTCATCACAGTCTGTGGTAAATATAACCCTTTGTCTTAGTGAGTACATATAGAATTTATATCTCATCACAGTCTGTGGTAAATATAACCCTTTGTCTTAGTGAGTACATATAGAATTTATATCTCATCACAGTCTGTGGTAAATATAACCCTTTGTCTTAGTGAGTACATATAGAATTTATATCTCATCACAGTCTGTGGTAAATATAACCCTTTGTCTTAGTGAGTACAAACAGGATTTATACCTCATCACAGTCCATGGTAAATATAACCCTTTGTTTCACTGAGTACATACAGGATTTATATCTCATCACAGTCCATGGTAAATATAACCCTTTGTCTTTCTGAGTACATACAGGATTTATATCTCATCACAGTCTGTGGTAAATATAACCCTTTGTCTTAGTGAGTACATATAGAATTTATATCTCATCACAGTCCGTGGTAAATATAACCCTTTGTTTCACTGAGTACATACAGGATTTATATCTCATCACAGTCCATGGTAAATATAACCCTTTGTCTTTCTGAGTACATACAGGATTTATATCTCATCACAGTCTGTGGTAAATATAACCCTTTGTTTCACTGAGTACATACAGGATTTATACCTCATCACAGTCCGTGACATCTTCTGTAGATAAATGAAACCCTTTATCATCCTGAGTACATACAGGATTTATACCTCATCACAGTCCGTGACATCTTCTATAGATAAATGAAACCCTTTATCATCCTGAGTATAGACAGGAGTAATGTCTCACCACAGTCTATCTCATCCTCCCAGTTTCCACAGTCATTCTTCAAATCGCACCGCAACTTCATTGGAATACACTGTTTGGAATGTAAGCACTGAAATTCATGTCTGCTGCAAAACAACTGGTCTTCATCTGTAAAGACATATTTGATATCAATAATCAGAAAATATAAAAAGCAGTGAAGTCGGGACTGACATATTTCAAATGTAATTGCCTACAAAAAATGTTAAGAATTGGAATATTTTGTCTTGCGAGTGATAAATGACAAGAAAAGTTTGTAAAACATATATATGCCCCCCCCCCCCCCCCCCCCCCCCAGGTGCAAAATTGAAAAGGGTTGTACACATGCATCATTTAATTGATAATAGTGCCAAACTAATTCAAGATATTGAGCAGACAATATCTTCCTATGTCCAGAGTGGATTGACCATGTGACCTAAATAGGGGTCATTTACTCCTTATGCTGTACCAGTATACCAAGTTTGGTGTCAATCAAGCAAATGATTCTTAAAATATAGGAGACAATATATTATTATGCCCAGTTTAACCCTTGACCTTTGGAAACCAAATTTTATAAGGGCCATCTACCCCTGAAGATGTACCAGTGTACCAAGTTTGATGTCTGTCAAGCAAAGGGTTCTCAAGATATTGAACAGACAGTATGTTCGTCTGTCTAGTCTGACCCTTGACTTTTGACCTCAAAATCAATAGGGGTTATCTATTCCTTACAATGTTTTAGTATACCAAGTTTATTGTCTGTCCAGGACAGGTTTCTCAAGATATTGAGTGGACAGTATCTTCCTATGTCCAGAGGGAATTGACCCTTAACCTTTGGCCTTTCGACCTGAAAATAGGTAGGGGTCCTTTTCTACTCATAACCAACCCACATATGAAATATCATTACGATCAAGTGAATGGTTCTCAAGATATTGAGCAGACGACATGTGGTCTAACGACCGATCGACATACCGACCAACAGGTGCAAAGCAATATGCCTCTCTTCTTTCAAGGGGGGCATAACTATGTTACATGTTAGTGAAAGAGAGTTTGATTACTTGAGGTCATGTGACTATCGTGTTCCCAGATACAAAATTTAGACTGTGTTACATTATATACACATAAACTTCATTGATTAATATTTCCACATTCTGTGGTTTTAAGAACCATATTCTCCATATTTTCATGATGGGCCAAACAGCATCATTTTCTGAAGCCAGACAGACCATCGTCAATTTCCAAGTCTGTAAAATATCTTTGATGGTCCTCCTTTTAACAATAATTTTTCAAAGTTTCCTAAAATATTTAATTTACAATTTCTTTTTGGGACAGCTTTGGATTAACTTCCTGATATTTGATAAATTCCAATTTTAGTTTTATGTTTATGATCACATGCTTATTCGATTTTGATCACAAGTTCACCGTGCTTTAATTCAATGACAATTAAGGTTAAAGATATGAACTCAAATTATTTGTATGATTATCAATTCAATAACTCTTCAAGGCTATTTAATTTACTAGGTGATAATTATCATGTGTATGCATGCGTACATGTAGGTGTATGCACACACGCATGTGTGTGCGACTGCAGCTGTAACTGAACCAATGGTACCTATGCTACATTGGCAGATAGTGGTATGTGTAACACCAGGGATTTAAATGGCAAGGAAAATGTGGCAATGAACTTTTAGGCAATATGCAGGAGTAGCATTTTAGCAATGGATGACTGTTTAGAGACATATTTTACAGCTTTCCATGTCTCAAAACTCACCAGAAATTCCATGAAGAATTAAGTTATGAGAACTAAATAGCAATACATATATACAATTATCATGTATAGGTGAGTCCCTACACACATTAAAATAGAAATTTCCTGCAATCAGAAACTTACGACAGTCTTGTTCGTCCTCTCCTGAAGGACAGTCCACGTCTTTGTCACACTGCCAGCCTATGTGGATACACATCCCATCTCCACAACGAAACTGGTCGGGTCCACAGGTTGTTGAAAAGTCTGTTAATATAAAATGTACTTGTTTGACTGACTTGGGATAGGATTCAACATTTCTTTTAGTCCAATGACATTCGTGCTTGTGCAATAGGAGAGTTTCAAATTACTGCTGAAACAGCATTTAATTCTGAATTTACACACTGCAGTTTGATAGCCCTCGATATTTCTGGTGCAGATGCTACATGTGGAGTATTTCTAGTTCTCAAACGCAATATAATGTGGTTTTGAAACCTATCACGTTGATACAATAAATAAGTGGGGGCAAGGGCATTGGAACAGAAGCCATATTTCCCCAGTACTTTTGCAGAGAGAGGGGGGGGGGGATGATAGATTTATGAAATTTGTGATGTCGATCTGTGTTTATTGTAGCAGCAAATGTAATGGCAATTTATCATCAGTGAAGCTGTGAAGTTTAAACTCTATAATTGTTCATTTTTGGATGCTTTTGAAGATCGAGCTATAGAATGATCAATACTTGGACAGTAATGCTCATGACTGTACGCACTGGCAGATTTAGGGGGGGGGGGGGGATGGGGGCACACCCCCCCCCCTTAAAATTTTCAAAGTTTAGGTTACTAATCAGTGTGTACTATAAATCATATCTATAATAATTGATTCTAAAAGGTTAATGTCAAAATACATTAAGTCCCTAACTCCATATTTTACATAAGTAGGAGAAATAAGCATTATATCTTGCTCTAATATTGTACACACATAAATGAATAACTGTATAGAGATTCCGAGTTGATTATATTTTTTTCAATGGAAATACTAGTATGCGTTTCTTGAGAATTGTTTATATATACCTTGGTTTAATTTTTTGCAGCCTCTCCCCTCCCCAAAATCATGAATTAATTGTGTGTAGGGGGATTCAATTCCAAGAAATACAAATAGATGGACTCAAATCACAGCTCAATGACAAGCAAATAAGTTTAACTAGGTGACAAATTTTGCCTCATTTGAGTAGTGTTGATAAAGGTGTGTTTCTGTTTGTTAGAGGGGATGTAACTTCACCTATGAAGGCTAATTATATGGTTAAATTTTAACCATATAATCACTGAAATTCAGGAGATTCCGGGGGCTTCACCCCCTGGGCCCCCACCAGGGTTTTGCCCTGGGGGCCTTGAGGCAGCCCCAAGACCCCCTGCCTCTGAAAAAAATTCCATGCCCCCCTAATCAGAATTCCTGGATCCGTCCCTGGTACGGTTACAGTCCCAATCAAGACACGTTACTTACCTGGAGTGGCCAGGGTCTACCTAGGTGCTAACTGCTATACACAATGAATGCACGGAAATCATATATAAATATATATATATAGTTTGTAAATAAAGAATTCGGTATTTGATACAGTAAATACATCCTATAACTGTCTGAAGAGGCATTAAAGCCGAAAGCGCTAACAGTGAAATGTTATTCAAGTTTTGTGTTTCTTGACTTTTATTATTGGATATATATATATATATATACACACACATATACATACATATAATACACACACACACATATATATAAGTACAAGTCAACACAAAAGTAAAACAAATCAGTTGAAATACGAATGCGCTACAAACGAATAGCGAATTAACTAGAAATTCGCTAAATTTGAGTTCTACTGTATGTATATTTACCACAGATTTCATCTGACTTGTCCCCACAGTCATCAAAATGATCACACTTCCACTCCTTTGAAATGCACTTGCCATTGTTGCACTGAAACTCTTGGGTTGTACAATTTTGGAGACTAGGTGTACCTGATCATAAAAGAAAAAAAATCATCCGTTTGGTTATCACTCTGATACGGACACTTTAATAGAAATAATATAGGGTTATTGAACTTATATTGGTGAATATTGGCATGAGTTGGCTGTAAAAATATACGAGCTTGCGACAAGCACATTTTCAATACCCATACAAACACTCTGTAAAATGAGAGGGTCCTCACTTGAAAATTGTGGGAGGAGTTAGCCAGACAAATTTTATACCCTCCATATAACATTAATTTCAAATAAAGGGGCAAAACTCCCACAAGAGAGGTTGAAATGGATCAGATTTTGCATCATGATCTAGAGTGGCCCAAAAAGAAGCTACATAGCAAGTTTCAGCTTGATATGTAACAGAGACATGAAAATAGAAACAGAAAACCCCAAACAGACAGACTGACATATGGACAGACGACGGACAATAGGTGATCAGAAAAGAGCTTTTAGCTTAGGTGAGCTAAAAACAAAAGCAATTGTATCTTTAAGTTAGGACTTAAAAATTCTTAAGTCAGAATTTTTTCATAAGATAAAAAGTTTAGTAAATCTTGTATCTGCAGGTGATCTAACAAGAGGTCCATGGGCCTTATCAGTCACCTGAGTATCAGTTAAAAGTATCACAGTCTTAAGGGTTATTAATCTGCATATCTAAGCTAAATTATAATATTCAGCAAAAGTACACATATAAAACAAGATATATTCCTAAAACTTAAATTATTAATGCCCTCGAAAGTGCCTATAATGATGAAAGGCTTAATCAACACTACATCTATACGTAATATTTATGCAAAATGACTATAATTTTGACCTGTCCTAGTGTCAAAACCCTGGGGTTGTAAAATTCACAATTTTGGTACATCCTTTTCTGCTTAATATGCAATTAGTTTTCATACTTAAAGAAGTTTTTCAAATGATATAGACAATAATCACCATTTTAATTTTGGCTCCACCCTGGAACCAAACCCTTACTAGGATCATGAAATTTAAAATTTTGTAAAGGATTACTTACTCCTTCTTATAACTATTTAGTTTCAATAGCATTAAATAAGATATCATTTAAATGTTTTACACATACACACTATAGATATATATCAAGTTTGGCCCCACTCTTGAGTTAGAACCTGTACACCAGGGATCATGAAATTAACATTGTACTAGGCCTTCCTGCTCTACATTGCTATGCATTTACTATTAATAGTTTTTCTTACACATGTGCACTTGTAGAGAAGAAGATTTTTGAAAATTGGTCACTTTTTGGCAGTTATTGCCCCACCCCTAAGACCCCTGGGGTGTCCTGAAATTTACAATTTATGCCCCCCTTGTCCTGAAGATGCTTCATACCAAATCTGAAAAGAATTGGAATTATACTATAGTTATCAAGTTAAAAATGTTCAATGCTTAACACATTTAATCATTGACCATTTTGGCCTCATCCTGATATCAAAACCACTATGTCAGGATCATGAAATTAACAATTTTGGAAAAGGGCTACTGCTAATTCTAAATATCTATCTATTTAGTTTCAATTTAGCATCAATAGCATAAAAGAAAATGTCTTTTAAATGTTTTACACATATTAAATACTATACACATGTAACATGTTTCACCCCACCCTAAAGTCAGAACCTCTACCCCTGAGATCATGAAATTTACAATTTTGATAGAGGCATTCCTGCTCTACATCACTATGCATTTAGTTTTTCTTATACATGTGCAGTTCTAAAGAAGTAAAAATTGGTCACTATTTGGCAGTTTTGTCCTGCCCCTAAGACCCCAGGGGTGCATGAGTCCTGAAATTTACAAATTATGTCTGCAGCCTCATCCCAAAAATGCTTGATGCCAAATTTGAAAAGAATTGGAATAGCAGTTATCAAAAAGAATTTAAAAATTATTAACGCATGATGGACGACGCACGACAATTATGGACGCAGACCAATTGCAATAAGTCCCCTTTATTACTCAGGTGACCTAAATACTGATTGAACTTGATAATATGCAGAACACGCACCACAGTTGAGTTCATCACTGTTGTCTGAGCAATCATTATCACCATCACATAACCACTCTCTCTTTACGCATCGATGGTTTTGGCACGTGAAATACTCATCTGGGCATGAGGGTCCTGAAATTTTGAAATCTTAAAATATAATCAGATGCACAAATCTAAGCATCTTCTGTAACAGGGAACTGCAAATTGAAAACCACATGTTAAAAATATACTTGTCAGGTTTGTGGCAATGTTCAAATGCAACAATTTCCAGCCCTGTACATGTTAAACTATATACAATGTAGTATTATAGAGCATATGGTAAACTTCAACAGTTTGATTCTTCACTCCTACACTGTATCATATTATTCCTCTTTCTAATCTGTTAACACTACAACCTACACAAGAAATCAGTATGAATCAAAACGGTACAAGTTTTAAAATTGTGAATGCAGGGTTACTTAATGGCTCATGCATGTAGGATGTAATATATTTCTTCTCGGTTTTATGCCCTCGGAAAGGTACCCATACATAAAAAGAGGCCCAACAGCCTGAACAGTTACCTAAGTATCACAACTAAAAACTTTAAATCAGATGTGTTGCATGCTGATTATATGTACGGAGAGGATTTCTGTTAAAAATATTTCAGATCTAAAGTAATGTTCATTTCTTCCTCATGTTTCATTATCACCAGTTGGATAGTTATTACAAGCACTAATTTTCTTTATCAATAACTTAATATCTTTATTAATATTTATAGTTGTCAAGCCCAAAATTTGACTTTGATATTAAAAAATTGTGACTTTTAAATCTTTAGAGATTTTCTGCACATCTTAGTTTACCTTTACATTCCAATAATCATAGGGGTTAATACTGCTCAAGTATGGCCACCTTGCTTGTACAGAGATCTTACAGTAACATTTATACTAGTAGCTCAACAACAAGCAAAGTTCTAGCTGTTATTGCACCACCATACATACTAGTCAACTTCTTTTATAGTGTACTCAGATGTAAAGTATCACCAGATGGAAATTAGCCATTTCGTTTCCCTGGCAAAGTTGCTATTCTATAATTCATTGGAAAAAGCACCACTTACAATGCACTGGTGGATTTGGGAAGGAAGGGGGAGTGGGGTTACAATTTTATGCATAATTTTTATGAAGTATGTGTATATAAAAACATAAATAATGTACAGTAGATCAATTCATATAAGTATCTTTTTTTGTCAGAATATCATAAAAAATGTTATTTCTTCAAACTGGGGAACTTTTAATCTCACTGTTTATATGTTGGTTAAGCTTTCAATCACATGTGTCTGGTTAAGAATGTAGCAAAACATAAAAAAATATTTTAAAAGAAGCAGAGATCTACTAAAACATGTAAATCAAGGGAGTTAAGAGAAAACACTATGCCTGTCTGGCTAGGGAAATATTTATTTTACTGAATTTTGAAAATCTGCAATAGAGTGTGTGGAATGCTTTTTAAAAGTATCTCTATATGTGTGTGTTTAGACTGTATTCTGATGAATTATACCTAAATGTTTATGTTATTTTTACAGGCTAGTAAAATTTTCATAATGACATTTTGGTTTAGTAAATCTGTCAAATTTGTTAGCCCAGCTAACCGATTTTCATCAAGCAAAATGATGATATTAAAGGTATTGTTGTTAATAATTGCAAAGTCACAACATAACAATGATACAATGCCACAATTAAGGTAAAAAATCAAGCTATGAAATCTCAGATCTTGCCATAAGAAATATGAAAACTCTACTTTATATACATGATAAAGTTCTGAAGATATTACCTAGGTTAACTTTTCCTAAAAGTAGGTTAAAATCCAAGGGCAAGGTTACAAAGGGAAAAGTGGTATGAAAAGAAGGTCTTGTCACAAGAAATGCATACAAGAAAAATGAAAGATGTGAATAAGGTTAAAAGCTTCATTTATAGTTTTGAAATTTGGTTAAAACTAAGGTCAAGATCACAAGGTCAAACATCACGACAACAGATAAAATTTCTTTCTATAAGGAATATGTGGAAGCCCTCCTTAAATAGTTCAGGAGATATATAAATCAGATTTTTATTAGAATTAGGTCAAACTTCCAGGCCAAGGTCACAAAATCACACACCATTGAATCACATAAAGTATTTCTGTAAAGAGTGTATATACAAAATATTTAAGCCCTAGCTTAAATAGTTCAAGAGATATTTTTGACGATTTTTCCTAAACATCAGCATACAAAACTTTGATCCCTAAGTGTGCCCCACCCTACCCCATGATTTGCACAAACTTGGACCTACTGTATCTCAGGAAACTTTCACATAAATTTCCACTATTCTGGCAAAGTCGTCTTTGAGAAGAACATTTTCAAAATTTTCCCTACACATGTATTCGCATGTAATATATATATGTACTTTGAAACCCTATTGTGGCCCTACTCTACCCCAGGGGCCATGATTTTAACAAACTTGAATCTGCACTATGCCAGGAAGCTTTCATGTAAACTTCCACTTGCCATGACCTGTTGTTTTTGAGAAGATATTAAAAATGACTCCACCCTATTTTTGCATCTTCTTGATTATCTCCCCTTTGGAGAGAGCTTGGCCCTTCATTTGAACAAACTTGAATCCTCTTTATCTAACAATGATTTGTGCCAAGTTTGTTTGAAATTGGCCAAGTGGTTCTTTAACTAACTCTTAATTATCTCCACTTCAAAAAAGGTGTGGCACTTCATTTGAATGAATCTTGAATCCTCTTTACCCAACTTGGACAAGCATGCTTTGTGGCAAGTTTGGCTGAAATTAATCCTGTGGTTCTGGAGAAGAAGTCCAAAATGTTAAAAGTTTACGGACATGCAGACAGACGACAGACAAAAGGTGATCAGAAAAGCTCATTTGAGCTTTCAGCTCAGATGAGCTAAAAACTAACAAATTCTGCAGAAATTTAGAAAATGATTTTGGGAAATTACATCACCAGTTCCCCCATGGCCCCATGGTATATATGATTATATGTTCATTCACAAGTATAAATACAATTGGTAAATGGGAAACAGAAGATGGGGGAAATAATCATTATAACATCGCCATCAGAAAACAATGACTACTATTTGTAAAATAGTCATTTTATTCATTGTACACATAACATTTATTTTATCATAAGTGAGGATACTTGATTCCACTGATTTAATTTTTTGTAGTACCTGGTACTTACAAGACCAGAAAAGATTTCTCAAATAATTTGGATGAACACAATCCACATACATTTCTACTCACTCTCTTTTCTACAATAACCTAATAATAATGGGGAAAGACGTACATATGCATCTCTTCCATTTGTTCATTTTTTTTTTTAAACAAATAAAATTAGTTATAAATGGATATAATGAACCATTAGCATGCTTTGTTGAAATCCATGCACTTTTTAATCAATTCTTTGATCTTAAAGATCACTTTTTGAAAGTGGCATGCTACTTAACATAAATATGCATTGGTATACAGTTGTCAGACTTTGATATATCTTAATGTTGTCTTTCTCTCTGTAAAATTTAAGAATAATCTGAAGAAAATCGAAGATACATTTTGAAACAAGTTCTGTCTACAGACAGACAGACAGACAACAAACAGAGGGTACTATATCAGAAGGAATTGAAAATGTTAAAAAGTTTACAATGCACAATGGATGGGCAGAGATAGTAATGTGTCACCTGAATCACTAATGTGACGTAATGAAATCTGGTATATAGTGTCTCAGTCTGACAACAATATCTTAATCATCTAAGATTGATACCATGGATATAAGACTTTACTCCAATTTATCCCTTCTTACCACACGAATCCTCGTCCCTGTTATTGCCACAGTCATTGTCTTTGTCACAAACCCATCGATGGGGAATACATACACAGTTACTGCAGGAGAACAGATAATCGGGGCAACGGCAGGACTCGGCATCACCACCGGGAGGCTGTGACAAGAAACAATCTGGAAAAACAAGCACAGACAATGAATTTATTTGGTCTGTGCTTTTAAAAATGAGAAATAGTCAATAAAGATCATTCTTGTAAAGTAAAAACTATCAACCAAAAGACCTATGTAACCTGGTGATCTTTGACCTCAAAAACTATTGAAGGTCATTGTTTTGTTTACAATGATTCATGTGCAGTTTACTTGCCAAAACTCCCAGAGTATTCAGGGTTTTATCCAGCTGTTAGATGCTACAACCCATTTCATATTTATGCTGAATCTTTGAGAATGCAGTTGTGAGCTTCCAAGGGAGGGGGATGGGGTGGGGTGGGGGGGACATCCTCAGATTATAATATCTTAATTAAAACAGGCATATAAATTGATTGGTTACTCATTATTATTTATGTTGTAAGACTTTAACAATTATAGAAAATGACTTAGAATAATAAAAAAGGTTTTTGTTAAGTCTCATACAATCATACAATTTTGTGTAGTTTCTACAACTGAAGAGACATTTTTACCTGTGCAAGGGGAAATATTCCTTTGTTGTCAAAGGGGGAAAGGTACCCTTTAGTAGTAAAAAGAACCTACATGTAGATAAATCCCTGGCATTTGATTTTCATATATATATATATATATATATATATATATATATATATATACATATATATATATATATATAGTTATTTGACACTAACTATTCATCAATATTATCAGACTCAATTATAATGCATATCTTTCAAACAATGATAGTACCTACATTATACAAAATTCATAGTACCTACATTATACAAAATTCTACTTCACAAAGCTAAAAAAATTTGACTAAAATATCATGACCGGTAATATATCAAGCCCAGTGGAAAAACAGATGAAATCCCTCGAATTTTGGAAACCAAAAAAATCTGAAAACTGGGCATAATATATTATTGAGATTAAGTTATAATTATGTAGATTTTCATTCTTTAAGAAAAACTTCTGTTAACTGCTCGAAAGGCATGCAGTTAGAAAATTACCACCTGAGACACACAATTGAACACTGTACCATAAGCAATTTCATTGGCTGAAATTATCTACCCATGACTAACATCCATCACATAACTAAAAATAGGGCACTGCTAAACCCGTACATGATACGCCCACACACAATTTGAACAAGTAAGAAAGGATTTTTGTCGGAGTTGCAATAACAATGTATTTTGCATTATATAAATCTAAGTCCAAGGGTTGTAACTCCTTCAAAAATAGTGGGACAGTATTCCCCCTGTAATATGCACATCTCCACATTGTGATCTTTCTTTGTACCAAATTTCATCAAAATCCCCCAAAGGATTTAGGAGGAGTTGTGAAGACAAAGTATTTTGAATAGAAAAAAAAAAAAAACCAAGTCCAATAGCTTTAACTCCTTTTTAAAAAAAAAATGGACAGCATTCCCTTTGCAGTATGCACACCTCCACATTGTGATCTTTCTTTGTACCAAGTTTCATCAAATTCCCCCAAAGAGTATAGGAGAAGTTGCAAAGACAAAGTATTTTGAATAGAAACAAGAAGCCCACAGGCCTTATGCAATCTCCCATGGGAGGAAATAAAGAAAGAATGAATGAATGAATATCTAAGCTAAATTCTAATGTTCAGCAACATGTACAGTATAAAACAAGATGTGTAAAATTACCATTTTTTGTACATCCTTTTCTGCTATTCCTATGAATGCATTTAGATTCTATACAGTATCAGCAAACTTACAGATAAATACTGTATACTAAGTTTGGCCCCACCCTGGGGTCAGAACCCCTAACCCGGGGATCATCAAATTTACAATTTTGGTAAAGGACTACCTGCTCTTTCTAAATATCCATTTACTTTCAGTTTAGTATCAATAACACTAAAGAAGATGTTATCTAAATGTTATACATATAAAAACTATATAGTAAGTTTGGCCCCATCCTGGGATCAGAACCTCTACCCCGGGAATCATCAAATTTACAATTTTTGGTAAAGGACTACCTGCTCTTTCTAATATCCATTTAGTTTCAATTTAGTATCAATAACACTAAAGAAGATGTTATTTAAGTGTTTTACACATAAACACTTTATAGTAAGTCTGGCCTCGCCCCGAGGTCAAAACCCCTACCCTGCGGTGTTACGTGAGTATTTTCTTTTGTAAACAAAATATAGGTTAACTTATGTAACAACACATATATAACAACATCCATAAACATGACGTGTATTTGCATGCTGTAAAAACGCCTAAATATGAACGTTAAAGGAGAATTAGATATGGTCCGCACAATATCACCATCGTAATTTTTTGTATGTGAAATGCTTACACATAAATGTTTTATGTATGAAAATTTTAAAGTGGTGATATTATGTGGACCTATTCAAATATCTTCAAAAGTCGTTAAATTTTATGAAATTTTCCGGAAACTTGTGTTCCGTATGTATTTTGACTAAGTCAATGTAGTGGAAATGTGACACATTTTCAAAGTTTTGTTTTAATTTTGAGACAGTGTATTTCCGTCAGTATTTTGCAAAGTAGAAGTTTGATTCAATATGTACTTTATTTTTTAATAAACCAGGGGACCAAATATGATACCAAACGAACTTAGTCCTTTACAATTTTGGTGGAGGCCTTCCTGCTCTACATCACTAGGCATTTAGTTTTTCTTACGAATGTGCGGTTGTAGGAAAGAAGAAGATTTTTGAAAATTGGTCAATTTTGGGAAGTTTTTACCCGCCCCCAAACCCAAGGGGTGCAGGAATCCTGAAATTTACAATTTTACCCCTTGTCCCAAAGATGCTTCATGTCAAATATGAAAAGAATTGGATTGGTAGTTATAGGCCAATTCAACTTAATTAGTAGATTATCATCCAGGGTCAGCAAAAAGTATGGGGCGGGTGGGAGGATTTTATTTTTTATTTTCTGAGAAAAATATTAAAGACAAACGATTTTTTTTCAACAGATGCGCATCATTTAATGCCAGGTGGATATCAATCTATGCTATTTTCACAGACGAATTCCAGGTTAAGTTTTAATTTCAAACAGAAATAAACCTAACTTCTTCAAGATTTACACCTGTAAGAATGCGAGAAATTAAGAAAACCATATAGATCTATTTTCTTCACGTGGCTTTTCACGTTGCTATACCGGAAATGTAAACAAGAAGTGTAAATACCGTAGTCGGACATGAAAATATTCCAGAAATCGCAAGTTTCGAAAAAGAAAAACAATCAGGGCGGGCCAATTTTTGAGGGGAGGGCGGGGATGATAATCTATCAATTAAAAAAGTTGAATTGACCTTATCAAGAAGAAGTTAAAAATTGTTCAATTGTTAAAGCATGACGCATGTCGCACGATCGACGACAACCAATTGCAATAGGTCACCTGAGTTTACTCAGGTGACCTAAAAATTAAGTCCAAGGGCCACAACTCCTTTAAAAAACATTGGACAGCAATATGCACAGCTCCACATTGGGATCTTTCTTTAGTTAGTTTTCTATCTCCCAAAGGGTATTGTTAATAGGTATAAACTACCTCTTTCCTGAGTGTAAAGAAGAAAGGACATGACAAAACCTTGGGTAGTCTCTTCTCTAGGGAGAAATGGATAAGAGATGAAATTCATTGTGCATTTTATTATGATCTTGGCTTTGAAGAAGGACCTTTGTTGAAGGATATGTAACACACCCCTTTGGATGGCAGGTGAACAGGTTAATAAGATATAGGACACTTGTCTTATACTACATGTACTACCACTTTCATGTCCAGTGCACTTGACCTTTTGACCCCAAATTCAATAGGGAACATCTCCGTCCCATGGGTAGTCTATATGTATGATATGGTGACTGAAGGTGGAAAGGATAATGCTTTAGAGACCGGAAACCATTGCATCTACAGACGGACGGATGGACGGACAACCCGATTCCAGTATACCCCCACCCACCCCCAATTTTGTTGCGGGGGGTATAACAATGCACCCTGGTCCTGCAGGTTGGAGCTTGTGAAGTGGGCTAATGATCCACTCACTTAAAAATTAGCCTGTTACAGAAACCAGAACGACATCTTCATATAACAACAAGGAATCCTCGCTAGTAGAGCCTAAGATGCAAGCTGAGCCTTCAGAAAACCAGTGCATCAACAGAGGCAGAGTCTGCCGGCATAACATGGGCCGAGCTGAAGAGGATTACACAAAACCAAATCTGTTGGGGGGGGGGGACAGGCATTGTTATGGCTCTTTGTTCCCCATGGAATCAAGAGGCATAAGTCAAGAAACTACTTCTAATCTAGCAAGTATGTAGCTGCAGAACTGTAGCTCCTCTGAGAAAATATTTGGACAGATCTGTCCCAATTTTCTCAGAGAGCTACAGTTCTGCAGCTAGCAGGTATACTATTGTATTTAAGGAATGTAAAACCTATAGGGATGGCCAAAGTATACAATATCAATTCAATGACATAGTTTGATACGTACTTAATTATCATATTTCAAAATGTAGTACTTGAATTGAATGACCAAAATAATGCTGCAGTAAACGGTCAAACACAGAAATCATTTTTTTTTTGTCTTTGCACTCAGTTGTATGTTTGTGAAAAACCAGATACACTGAAAAGTCATTCAAAAAGAACACTTAATCCATAGTCTTAATTGTGGAAAATAAGATGAAGGAAATTTATAAACCTTAAAAATAGCAACTTAATGATAACAAAATGGACCTTCGTTAAGTTCAGTTTTAATGATAATTGCATAAAGTCTGATATCACATTTGTATTCGAAAAGGGGGGCACAAACACAGATGTTTCCCTACCCACTTTGAAAAGTAAAGGGGGGCATATGCCAAAGCTGCCTCCCTTCTCCTATGCCCTTGCAGAGCTAACCAGCCTGGCGATGAAGTTTAAGGTAACTCCATACTCGCAGTTTTATCTGATACAAGTTTAAAAAGTGTATTTATTTCCATTAATTAGATTTAAAACTAACAAATTATCAAATAAAATATATAGGTCATCACACTTTTTAAGATGCAAGACATACATAAACAGAATCATATATCACCGTCAGAAAATTGCAATTTTCCTTAAACAACGTTATCAAAATTTCGTAAAAACTGGTTATAACGATATCAATGCATTCATAACAATTTCATGAAACTGTATCTTCACAAAAATATACAAAATGTCTGTAAAATATAAAGGAAATATACCGCATAATAGACTTGATAAAGAAATCAATGAAAACAGAGTTATTGCCCTTGGATTCAATATTTTTTACACTTATCATTGATTATTCATCTATAATTTAAACTTTTGAAATAGTTCATTTTTAACAAGGATTTTTACAATAACTATCGGAAAAGACTCCAACAAAATTTATGTTCCTATCGTGCATAAATCTAAATAAATCATTGATTTTGCAAAATCTGATGACATCACAGGAGGGTGGAATTACTTTAAAATGACAAGAGATATTCATTTTTTCATTTATGGTTCAAAAGTAATGACATCTTTAAAGCAATACAAGCTGTAACTGACGGTATTTTTCAACTATACAATTATGCACCAATTGACACTTAGTATCAGTATAACTTTCCAAGATCTAACAAAAAATTCAGCAAAATAAACAAGAGAATATTGTTTGAGAGCATACCTACAATGAGCATTTCGTATAAACCATCATTGCACCGTATGTGCACGATGATGATTGTCAAACATAATCGGGTTGCTGAGACTGATGTCATACAAAGATGAAGACTGATGTGAGTAACTACACACTTTGTTTTGAAATATTACATAGTGTCATAAATGACTTTAAGAATTATAAGTGTAAGAAAGTAATTAAATTACGTAATTAAATTACGCAAATTTGCCACTCAAATGAAATTTTATCAATGAATTTGCTATACACTGGCATATCAAATTGTTTACAAATCTGATACGTGCACCTCTCTTTCACATTTTTCCAAACTGGTGACCTCCGAGGTCAATGCACATTAGAGACTATGAGCAGGAATACTGACAGGATGACAATGATTCATGAATCGATATTTTTTGTTGATTTGATGGGTTCATTGCTTCAGATTTACTCTGATTCTATGAAATCATATATCATAATTGAACCGTTCCTAGCAAAAAGGACCCTTATCTTATCCAAAAATGTTTTTCAAAAAACGTCATAATGAAAAAATGTGACGTCATTTTTGCATACTTGTAAAGAAAAAGGTCATGATTACCAATCATGAGTTAGTTGTCATCTTTGATTTACTGTAATATATTTTAACGACAATCAACATTGCTCTAATGTTTTGAGGATCATGTCATCTATATAGTTCACACTTTAGAACTAATATACTTAAGGGCCCTTTTTGCTAGGAACAGCTCATATTCAATAATAGAATAGAATAGAATATGATTTATTTCCAAATTAGGGCCCTCTCGGGCATACAGCATACATGATTGTTAACATTTCAATGTGCAATGACGATAAAAAGAAAAACAAGAGTAAAATATGCACTATTAGTATGAGCAATGTTCATACATGAGACATTTGAACATGATAATACTTATTTGCATTATATGTAAGTACCACCGTGTATCCTAATGCAAAACAGTCAGAAATACACATAGGGGAAAATATATATATATATATATATATATATATATATATAGATAGATAGATAGATGTCTATATATATACATGTACATAACAACTCTACATGTAATAATAGTAAAGGTAGTAAAGTACATTGATTAACTCCACTGTAATGCAAAAGATACCACGGGACGGTGCATTGGTACTAGAGCAACATGTCATGTTTATAATGAGTGCATATGTGCAATATGGTTTCATATGGATCACACATAATATACAGTAATACTAGTAGTATGAGCTTAGACAATGTACATAACACGAGACATTACTTGATGTAATATATGCAAGTACCACCGTGTATCATAATGCAAAACAGTCAGAAATACACACAGGAAGAAAATAATA
Organism: Ostrea edulis; assembly: GCF_947568905.1. Classification (NCBI taxonomy): domain Eukaryota; kingdom Metazoa; phylum Mollusca; class Bivalvia; order Ostreida; family Ostreidae; genus Ostrea; species Ostrea edulis. The sequence goes on from NC_079169.1 coordinate 83,207,597, forward strand.
ACAATATATGCAATGACACATAATAATAGTAATAGGCACGTAGTACAAGTACATATGATTGAATGTAATGCAAAGTGCATTGGTACTAAGTCAACATGTCATGTTTACAAGGAGTGCATAATTATGTATAAACATATTGGTTTGAACTTTCACATGTTTAATAATAAATATGCTATCATGATTTGTTCTTTTATTTTTCAATTCATTTATTGTCAGTTACAGCTTAGTTTTAAAAAAAAAAATCACCCAATTTGCAATAGTTGGTCATAGTTTTTTTTATTATAAAACTATTTTTTAAAAAGGACAATTTTATAAATATAAAAATACAGGGGTAATTTTTGCTTGCAAATTCACTCCTGTCTATTTTAAGTTAAGGCCAAAATCTAGAGCTATGTGGCAGTAAACAGGTAAAAAAAAAAGGGGGGGGGGGCAAAAAGGGAAGCATACACTACATTACAAAGAGGAAGAAATGAGGGATATTGCAAGAGAGAAAGGATAGGAAGAAGGAAAAAGAGGATGGGTGGGGATGGAGGAAAAGGTGGACCCCCTTATCCATCTTCATTCCACTATAGCTGGCATAGGCAAAATATTTAAAGGGCCCCCCAAGACCTATAAGGCTAAGCTAATAACGTAACATTCTTTGTAATAGACGGTCGTTCTGCTGTGGTAGGTGCTAGTCTACGATGAAAAGTTTTTAATATTATAATGACCAACTGACAAATACAGCACTATATTCTGTCCTTTATCTATTCACATACACAGTGATAAACTCTACGTCTTATCTATTGTGGAGATGCCGCGCCGTACGCCGTGACGTTTAATACTGTTTAATATTAAATGGAAAGTTTTGTTTTTGTTTCATGCATCATCTTACCAGTGATAAAGACACACAGGGCAAGCGCTGCGGTCAAAATCTTCATTTTAATTCCTCGTCAGTCACATCATTCTACCTCAATAGCTACTCCGTCCAACTTTGCTGTTGTTTACTAAATCGCGTATTTGTAACTATTAAAAGAAAAATCGAAATGGAAGTCGACAGAAACTCGAAGAATTCCGGAATCTCTTCTTTTCTTTCATGCCGACAAAACATTTCCTTGCAATGTAATATGCCTGAGAAAATACACACATACGTTATTGTAACGGCCGAAAAAAGTACTGTCTTGGGTATAGGGACACCTTTAAATGTATTTTTTTTTTAATGTTATCAGTTTAATGGTGGCTAATTTGTGCCAATTTACATTTTGTCGTCTTTTCGTTATTTTGAGGCGAAAAAACGACAAAATGAAAAGATGATAAAACGATAATTAGCGACTTTTCGCCCCATAATAACACAAAGACGACAAGACAAAAAGAGGACATACAGTCATTGATTTTGTCGTATTTGGCGTTAAACTTAAAGCTGACATGAATTCTTAAATGTACAGCGAATCAGTGTATTGGTTTAATATGTATCCACGATTTGTGTTGTGGCGGATGTATTATTTTTATATTTATTACTATTATTATGTAGACTTTGCATTTAATTCAAGCCCTGATTGTTACGTCAACAAACGAAATAATTTGAAGTTGTTGGTTTTCGGGTCGTAACGGTATATGGGTCTTTAATGAATATTTGAAGGTATATTTGGACACAAGTATAGTAGGAAAATATGTTAAGAAATTTTTGGATATCATGTGACGGCAATACAAGAATACAACGATATGACACCTCAACCATGCGCATTTTTTGTGCGCCGTAAATCGACGGTTTTTATAAGGGGTGGATCTGTAGCTCTTTGATCTGTCTCAATATTTTCTCAGAGACATACAGTTCTGCAGCTATTCGTTACCTTAACCAGTAGAGTTTCTAGAACGTATGCAAGTAAAGGCAAAGGCACGCCTGCTAATCGATCAATTGCATAACAAGAGATTATTTATAGAAATCAAAAGAGATCGATTTCCGGTTATGCAATCGATACCCAAATTTCACATGTCTCGATACAAGCAATTGTTGAGTTTTTAATTAAAATGTAAGAATGTGATTCGATGAGTAATTCTATTTTCTATTGCTTTACACTCTTATAAAATGCAAGGGTGATCGATTAGCGACGATTTTTATTCTGAAGCGAGGGTCGGTAGAGCGAAAACGCTGCCAGAGAATCGTATTTACCGACAGGAATTTGTGTTTATTTCATTTTAAACATAAGTGTCAATGCGCACCATTAGTTCGCAATATTTGCGACCTTTGCAGCAAAATTTGGACTTTGATTTGTGTATTATTTAGCAAATATACGATGAAAATGACGTCGCTTTTGCAAGTGATCCAAAAGTTGTGAAGGAGAATTTAGGTTATGCATGAGAGTAAGAAAAAACCCACCTTTTATCATTTCTGGGACTATCTAACTCTTGACAATCACTTTTTTGTAGTATTGACTTCAGTTCATATTTGCAACCACATTCCGCCAACAGTTTTTGTATTGTTTGTTTGGGGGTTTTTTTTTGGGGGGGGGGGGAGTTGGGGGGTTGGGGGGGGGGGGGTTGCGCTAGTGAATGATTCTAAAATTCCATATTATTTTACACTGAAACCGCCGCGGTGATCGAGAGGTTAGAGCGTTCGCCCCGCATGCGGAAGGCCGGGATTCGAATCCCGGCCGCGACAGACCTAAGTCGTAAAAAACAGGTAGTGACAGTTCCATCGCCAAACGCTCGGCATCAGGTGTAAATGTCACGGGTCCTCGAATATGACCTTGAATACGGATGACCTGTGTCACAGTAGGTGTGGCACGCTAAAGAAACCTCACTGCTCAATGGCCGTAAGCGCGGAGCATAGGCCTAAATTTGAAGCCCTTCACCGGTCTTGGTGACGTCTCCATATGAGTGAAAAATTCTCGAGCGAGACGTTAAGCAAGATACAATCAATACACTCAATATTTCTACAATGTATATAATGGATTTTCATCATTTATGACATTTCAAAGTAAGTTGTCTTTTGTTCTTAAATATACTTTGGCTAGTAAAGACAATCTAAGTGAAATATACTTTAAGTAGGTATTACTATGTAGTACTGTTGATATATCACATCTTAATCAATGTTGATACTTATATAAATATTGTTTGAAATATAAGGTCTGTGGATTTGGAAACCTTAACAGAGATTGGCAATATTCATTCTTGCGTATAATTTGACTTACTCTGATTACAAATACAGCATTCATTAATCATGCTTCTTCATTTCATTTTTTCGGCATGAGTATTTATGTGTGACTATATTAAATATCCTAAAAATCAGGTTTCTTTTGTAGCTGTACTAAGATGGGGGAGCTAAATCATACTGCTAAATTTATTGTTATAAAACTTTATAACAATCTTATGTTGTTATAGAAAGTCTAGGTTTCTTTAATTTTAAACTTTTCAGGTAACAAAATTTAACAGTACAGCTGTTTAAAGTTGATCTGCCCAGCCCAACATGTAAAAACCACAAAAGGATTTTGTATTGCCTATAAACTAGTAGATTAACATCTTAACACCACATAATATTTCTTTTTCATTCGACAACTTGTAGCTAAAAGGTTATAAAAAAAAAAAAAAAAAAAAAAAAAAACAAACAAAAAACCGATTATCATATAATCGAAGTTTTTTCACCTTTTATGTGCATCGTGATCGCGATCTTCTTTTTTTCCCCCTTTGACATGCTAATACTACCTGAGCCCTTAATGATGATCAGAGAGGTTAAAGGCTAAGACTAACTGCATACCATGCCCGAGTCTCCAGAATACATTAAATTTCATAGGGTTCTTTGCCAAAAATAAATACAGTTTATGAAGTACAAAGTAAATGAATAAAGTATGTTGTTTTCATTGTACACAGTATACTTTGAACCGATGGACCGAAAAGGTACACACAATAAAAGCGGAATTGCTTCAATATGATGAATCTTCTTTTTCTTTCAATTTTTCACAAGTTCAACTCTCATATCAATTTCTTGTACATTGATTTAAAAAATCTTTGAACGTTAGTTCATAAAAACATTAACAGTTACTTTTAAACCCTAAACGGATTTTGGCATACAAATGGTATTAAATCTACCGATGGTAGACCAATTGTAACAATGGTAACACTGGCAATATATTTGTTAAAATGTCTGACAATAGACAGTTTAGTATTGCTGCATTAATCATGCATCACCAAAACGTTTCATGAACACTGTATACTTGTCATTTTATCACCTGCGCTCTTCCAGGTAATTTCTAATAACAAACCAAATGAGACAAAGCTCAGACTGTATAACAAGAATCCATCATTACTATGAGATCATTGCATGTTCTACAGTACTCTGTTGATGACTTCAAGATGCATTTTCGCCTTACTAGGACAACTTTACAATCTACATGTGTAAGACTCTCACAGGTTGATGCATATTCTAGATCAACTGCCCCCGACCTAATCTAGAAAAAGAGGTACCCATGTTCCTTTGGTATATAGGTAACTTGGAAAGTTGCTCAATGGTCGATAGATTTGGAAAATCTAAGGGAAGCTTTCATGCTAGTATCAAACGGGTTTCTTCAGCTCTGCTCGAAATTATACCAGAGGTGATGAAATGGCCAGAGACTCTGATAGAAATAAATGAAACATGGCAACATTTTGGAGAGAAGTCGAAATTTCAGAATATTACAAATAAAAACTCCAAAAGAACAATCTCATGCTGACTTCAATCGGAAAAGTTCTATTCCATTGTTCTTTTAGCATGCTGCAATGCAAACCTGGAGTTTACCTATGTATGGACTGAAAATCCAGGAAGTACACATGATGCAACTGTGTTGAGGTCTTCAGATCTGTTTCAAAACCATGACAAAATCCTAACGGTTATTGCTTATTAGGGGACTCTGCCTTTCCACTTTTGGAATGGCTTATGTAACACCATTCCGAGATTGTGGAAACCTAAACAAAGAAAAGAGACGTTTCAATCGTGTCCACAGCCAACGTAGACAAGTAATCGAACGTGCATTTAGAATGCTAAAATGCAGATTCAGAAGATAGTTGCGTTTTGATTCATGTCATATGAATGTGCTTGTATATTCTGTGCTCTCGGCATGTGTTTTGCATAATTTATGTGTGATAGAAAAGGATGCGTTTGATGTTACAGATGTGAATGAAAATGAAGTTTGTCAAGATGGTACATTCACTCGAGATGGACACTAAATTCGTAGTATACAGCTGAGGTAGCAGATGACGGATCAACTGTAGAACTTAAGAACCAAAACTTTTAAAATCTTATGAAACAAAACTAGTTTACAATGACCACTTAAACCATCAATTGAAAAGTAATGAATAATTATGTGCTTATCTGCTTTTCCAAAACAAATTGATCAATGAAATGAAATACTTATTAAACATTACAAGAAGTTTCTGTCACTTTATCATATTCATATACTGCTGTCAACAGATAAAATATTTTTCAAGTGATTATTTCTTGCCATCAGTTACTGTTAAGGGGTCCTGTGAACATAAATGTACAAACATAGTCCTTACTTATCTAGTACATAACTTCAAAGTGTACTCATGTTCCAACTATAACCTGTATCAAAATTATTCCAAGCGGTCAATAAGCTGCTTCAGAAGCTCATTATTCTAATTTTGCATTTCCTTCAATGTATCAAGAAACTGTTTGTCACGTGATACCGCTCTAAGTGTTCACCTTTTTTTTCTTTCTTGAATTTGTAGAATTCTTGGTGTCGTAACCCACTGTCGCTGCCGAACTTGTATTATCAGTTGAACTTGCACTGCCATCTGAACTTTTTTCCCAGTTGCTCTCCTCTTCAGAGATATGGCTGACATCTAATTCAAGTGAACTTCTAAGGTATAAAGGTTTGAAAGCTGTGTCTCCTTCCAAAATTAATTCTATCTCATTTTCATAAAGAAACGGCTTGGGTCTCCTGTTTCCTGGGGTTTTTTTTACAGTCAGAAATGTATTTCCGATATGCTCTTTTCGGAGAGAACTTTTCTCTACATTGAATAGCTGATGGGCCACTTGCTGCATTAGATTTGCTGGATCCAGTAAGTGTTCTACCAAGCCTCTATCTTTGCTCCTCACGAAAATATCAACAGCTATGAAGGAGAAACTTCAAACGTACTGTGCCACTACATATGTCAGAAGTGGTGTAAATCAAATGTAGATTCTAAAGAAGTTTAGTAAACTTGAAATCGCAAAGCTTTCCTCAAATCAACAACATCAAAACGTACGACCTTTTGAACACTATACACGACCATTCCTAACGATAAATTAAAAAACTAGACTGTTTGACATCATAGACAGTTGCTTCTTCAACAAAAATGGAAAACGGAGATATTCATATCTAGTGATTAGTCATCCAAAAACTTACTTTGCTAAACACCACTCTGATTCCACGCAGAAGTACTCTGAAGTTGAAATCAAAAATATGTTGGAGTTCCCCATTGACAATATCTTCGTGATCTTTGGTGATCAGGTCTTCCAACATTCTGTTAGAATTCCCATGGGCACCAATTGTGCTTCTTTGTTAGACGACCTGTTTTTATATTCATATGAAGCAGAATTTATTCAAAAACTTCTACGTGAGAAAAAATTCTCTTGCTGTGACCTTCAATGCGACATTTAGATATATCGACGACGTATTATCGGTCTTTCAATTGGCGACAAAACTTCATCTCTATTATGAATTCTGTCGAGGATTATGTCAGACGATGGGCTAAATATGAAAAAGAAGAACTTGATACATTGTCAGAATGGATTAAAAGTATAAGAGGAATATCAAAATCCCGCATTAGACATATCAAAACAACAGTACGTACCATCTAACCTTCTGTGTTTAATAAACCAGAAGTGATAAAAGAATTAGATAGGTTAGATGTGGAATATGTTTTGGTTTCAGCTGACAAAGCTTGTAACAACATTGTCTTTGTTTGTAAGGCTTATTATTACAAATGTATTTTAAACGAACTTGGCATTAACTCCACTTTTGGTAATTGAACCTATACTACAACTGCCCTTTCAAAAGACGAAATTCTTCAAAACCATGCTTCAGTTTTAGGCATATTTGGTATCCCAGTCGGTGGGTCGAATGAATATGAGTTACCGTACCTATACTGGAATCCTAAACCACATAAAAACTATTAAAAACAAATATACATCAATGGATCCATTAAGTGCTCTACCAAACCCCACTCTTTGCTCCTCATGAAAATATTAACAGCTGTGAAGGAGAAACTTCAAACGTACTTTGCGACTACATATACTAGAAGTGATGTAAATCAAGTGTTGATTCTGAAAAACTCTAAAGAACCTTTAAAAAGTAAACTTGAAATCGCAAAACTTTTCTCAGATCAACAACATAAAAAGTTGAAATAAGAAATATGTTACAGTTCCTCATTGACAAAATCTTCGTGGTCTTTGGTGATCAGGTCTTCCAACAGTTTGTTGGAATTCCCATGGGCACGAATTGTGCTCCTTTGTTAGCTGACCTGTTTTATATTCATATGAAACAGAATTTATTCAGAAACTTCTATGTGAGAAGAAAAAATTTCTTGCTGTGGCCTTCAATTCGACAATTAGATATATCGACGACGTTTTATCTATTAACAATAAGAACTTTCATTCATATGTTCATTCGATATATCCCTGCGAGCTCGAAATATAAGACACCACATAGTCGTCCGCTTCGGCTTCATAGATATTTTATTGAAAGTAGATATTAACGGCAAACTAACAACTCCAACTTTATGACAAACGGAATTATTTCAGCTTCTCCATCGTCAACTTCCCATATCTATGTAGCAATATTCCATAATCACCAGCATATGGTGTTGATATCTCTGAACTGATTCGATACGCAAGAGCTTGTTCTGCGTATGGTCAGTTTTCAAATCGAGGCAAGCTACTTACAAACAAGTCGATTGTACAGGGGTTTCAACAGTCTTGTTTAAAATCAGCATTTCGCAAATTCTATGGTCGTTATAACAATCTAGTTTGCCAATACAACCTATCAACGGGTCAAATGTAATCTGACGTGTTTACCGATTGTTAGACCGTTCGTGGGATATACTGATTTTGACTATGGATAATTCCGTTTACCTGATCAAGATATAGGGCTCACGGCGGGTGTGACCGGTCGACAGGGGATACTCACTCCTCCTAGGCACCTGCTCCCACCCCAGATGTATCCAGAGGTCCATGTTTGTCCAACTATCTATTTTGAATTCACCTTTCATCTATTAAAAATGCTGTTTTTCATTCATATGTCGATTTGATATATCCACATGAACTCGAAATAAAAGACACCACAGAGTCGTCGACTTCTGTTTCATACTTAGATATTTTATTACAAGTAGATATTATCGACAAACAACTCAACTTTTTGACAAACGGGATAATTTCAGCTTCTCCATCGTCGTTATTTCAGTATAAAATTCTGGGTACGAGTTCTCCAGGAGAAAATTTTTCCATTTTAACATATAAATTTAGGTATAAGTTTTCCTGGAGATAAGAACTGTCATTTTTTATCATAAAAATCTGGATATGAGTTCTCCTGTTAAAAAAAAAAAACGTCTTCATTTTATCATATGAATTTGGGTGTTAGGTCTATTGCAGAGATTGTACCCAGAATTCAATACCTAAAAATGATACAATTTTGAATGAGATGAACTCGTATCAAAATTTCGATTACTAGTGTATATAATGACAGAGTTTTTATCCAGGAGAATCTTTTTGATAAAATGACTAAGTTTTTTTTTCATCGGGAGAGCTCGTATCCAGATTTTTATGACAGAAATTACATTTGAAGTTTTTATCTCCAGAAAAAGTTTGACTCAAATTTATATGATAAAATGGCAACGTTTTTCTGCGGGAGAACTCTTACCCAGATTTTTATGACAGAAATGACAAAGTTTTTCTCCTGGAGAACTCGTACCAAAAATTTTATACTGAAATTAACGTTTTTCTCCAGGAGAACTCGCATCCACATTTCTATTTGGTAAAATGACGTTTTTTTCTCCGGAACAACACGTAAATGAAGTTATATGATAAATAGAATGGCAACGTTTTTCTCCAGGAGAACTCGTACCCAGATTTTTATGTCCAGGAAAACTTGTACCCAAATGATAAAAGTGACAAAGATTTTTTCTCTTGGAGAACTCGTACCCAGATTTTTATGACAGAAATGACAAAGTTTTTCTGGAGAACGCGTACCCAAATTTTTATAATGAAGTTGACGTTTTTCTCCAAGAGAACTCGTACATGTACCCATATTTCTATTTGGTCAAATGACAAAGTTTTTTTTCTCTCCGGGAGAACTCGTACCCAAATTTATGTTAAAATTGACAAAGGTTTTCTTCTGGAGAACTCGTACCCAAATTTATGTTAAAATTGACAAAGGTTTTCTTCTGGAGAACTCGTACCCAAATTTATATGATAAAATTGACAGTTTTTATTTCCAGGAAAACTTGTATCCAAATTCATATGATAAAATGGCAATGTTTTTCTCCAGAAGACGAGGTACGAGTTCTCTTGGAGAATTCGTTCCCAAAATTCTGGGTACGAGTTCTCCTGGGTATGGGTTCTCCAAAAGTCCTCTACAAAATACCTGCATGTCGTAGCGTGGTTATCCTGCAGGTCCCTTTGTACCGAGCATGTACTGTAATTAATATATAAATACTATTCCCTTTTTACATAGTATAGTTTCTAGCATGATTTCACACGTAGTGCTAGTTGATTACAGATCAGTAACATTTTAAGCGCACTTTATTTAGTACATATACTAGATCAGAGAATCACCATCGGCAACGTACACAATCGTACTTTCTCTCTGACATGATTTTAAAAATTGTAATACACGTATATTCTGTATAATCTATATTTGGTATCGTCAGTCACTCTAGATGTTGCCGGAGGCCTTTGCTGTCTCGGTCAAAGAGCCGACGATCAGTGTCTTGAGCCGCTTGCGTGTATGGCCACAACTGCAGGTTCCAGTGTATTCACACCTGCTGTTTTGGTCGTTTGCCAATCGCCACAGGACTTTGAGTGTTTGTGGTGATGTGATGGATTATGTGCGAGATGAAATATGACTTGCGCTGATGACTTTGATTAAGTGAAGAAGGGTCGCACGCCACCAACTTCAATCTCATCTGAATTCACCTTGACCTAGGGACAGGACGTAGTCGAGACGGCTATAGATGAATCCAGTCCCCATGGGACTGGGCGTGGGAAGGATGACCGCCGCGAGTCGGGAGTTGGCTTCGCAATCAAAAACGACCTAATAGGCAAACTAACTAGCCTACTCAAACGGGTCAACGATCGCCTCATGATGCTTAATCTTCAACTGAAGGGAAAGAGAAATGCTATCATTGTTAGTTGCTATGCCCCTACCATGACAAACCCTGATGACATTAAGGACAAGTTTTATGAGGAACTCGACACTATCATTGCTTCCACACCCCAACAAGACAAACTAATGGTTTTCGGGGATTTTAATGCCCAGGTCGGGTCGGATGTAGAAACGTGGGGTGAGGTTATTGGGAAGACGGTGTTGGATCATGTAACAGCAATGGTCTACTCCTCCTCATATTGTCTGCCCAGCACCGCCGTAATGTCGCAAACACATTCTTCCAGCTGCCAACCAGAAATAAAACCATCTGGATGCACCCTCGCTAAAAACACTGGCACCTCATCGACCAGAACTAGAGACCGCAATGATATGCGAGTGACGAAGTCAATGTGTGGAGCAGACTGCTGGACGAACTACCGCCTCATCATATGCAAGCTCAACTTTCATATTCAACCACCTAGTGTCCACAGTGTAAAACTTATACGGTACCAATTTTGATGCACCAGATGCGCATTTCGACAAATAATGTCTCTTCAGTGATGCTCAACCGAAATGTTTGAAATCCGAAATAACTATGAAGTTTTAGAGCTAAATATATCCAAAAACGGCGTGCCAAACAAGTGGAGCCAAATTCGTCCAAGGATAAGAGCTATGCATGAGGGAGATAATCCTTAATTTTGAAATGAATTTCTAAATTTTATAACAGTAATTAAATATACATCCGTATTTTCAAGCTAGTAACGAAGTGCTTAGCTACTGGGCTGTAGAGACCCTCGGGGACTAACAGTCCACCAGCAGAGGCCTCGACCCAGGGGTCATAATGTAAAACTTATACGGTACCAATTTTGATGCACCAGATGTGCATTTCGACAAATAATGTCTCTTCAGTGATGCTCAACCGAAATGTTTGAAATCCGAAATAACTATGGGGGAAGAAACCACCTAAGTGTCTGAATATTGACAAGCTGAATAATGTCAACGTCAAGCAACAAGTCGCTATGGAGTTGGATAGGAAACATGGGTCGTTGTCCTTGAACTCTGGCAACATTGAGTAGGACTGGGCGGATTTCGGGAACACTGTACACTTGATATGCAGTGACATACTAGGTCATAAAACGTACGCATACCATGCCTGGTTTGATGAAAACATTGAGGCAATAGACGAGCTGCTTGAAGAGAAAACAGGCTCTTAAAACTAAACCTCTCAAACAACACTCCAGCCAACACAGCTGGTTTGCACCAAGTAAACCAGACTGTCCAGACTGAATCAAGGCATATGAAGGACAGATGGTTCAGTCAAAAGGCCGATGAATCCAGGGCTACGCCGACACCCACAATTCTAAACGCTTCTATCAAGCTATCAGAATACTGTATGGACCTCAGCTTGCTGGTACATCACCACTGCTCTCTGCTGATGGAACCAAACTTATCACAGACAAGTTTGGCATTCTTGATAGATGGGCATAGCACTTCGAATCAGTTCTAAACAGGCCATCGTCAATTAGCAGTGAGAGAATCATTCACCTACCTCAGACCCCAACTGACACAATACTTGATGACCCTCCTACTGCTACAGAGACAGAAAAGGCTATAAAGCAAATGTCAACTGGCAAAGCTCCTGGGGTGAATGCCATTCCAGCCGAGATCTATAAATCCGCAGGTCCACTGACGATTCAGAAACTGGTCGAACTTTTCCAGTCAGTATGGGCAAAGGAAACCTTACCACAGAACCTAAAGGATGCTTCAATAGTTCACCTCTACAAGCATAAAGGAAACATAAAGTCCTGCGACAACCACATAAGAATTTCACTCCTATCCATCGCTGGAAAGATCCTTGCACGTATACGGTTGAACAGACCCCTTCCCCACTTTCGTCTCCGACCTGAAAGTCAGTGTGGATTCCGCCAAGGTCGTGGAAAAGTGGACATCATTTTTGTTGCCAAACAACTGCAAACGAAATGCCACACAACATTTGAAGACCTCACGAAAGCATTTGATACCGTCAACATGACTGGTTTATGGTTAATCATGGAGAAATTTGGCTGTCCACCAAAGGTTCATTATGATGGTATGTCAATTCCATGATGCATGCAGGCCCATGTTCTCGATGATGGCAATCAATCTTCACCCTTTGAGGTCACAAATGGTGTCAAGCAAGGTTGCATTTTAGCCCCAACGCTGTTCAGCATGATGTTCACTGCTATGCTGGCAGATGCCTTCTCTGAGAGTGACCCAGGCATTGACATCAGGTACCGCACGGATGGGGGAGTCTTCAACCTGCAGCTCCTGAAAGCCAAGACCAAGGTTCACTTCAAGACCTTCTCTTTGCAGATGATTGCGTCCTTAAAGCCTCAACAGAGCTTGACATACAACAAAGCCTGAATAGGTTTACAGATGCTTGTGACAAATTTGGTTTGACGATAAGCTCTAAGAAAATTGAGGTCATATTCCAACCAGCACCAAACAGCCCTTACACTGAGCAGAACATCTACATCAAGTATAAGCGACAATGCTCAGCGTGTACAGAGCAGTTCTACAGAAAACCAAGTCGGACCTGGACGTTATACCAGAGACACACTAAGAAACTCAACCACTTCCACACTGTATGCCTACAGAAAATTTTGGGCATCAGATTACAGGACAAGATCCCAGATACTGAAGTTCTAAGTTGTGCTAACATGTACAGCATTGACACCATTCTGCGGTCAGGCCAACTCCACTGGGCTGGTCATGTTCGAAGAATGGATGACACCCGCATCCTGAAATAGCTCTTGTACGGGGAGCTAGAAAATGGCTCACGCTCCAAAGGTGGTCAGAAAAAGGCGGTACAAAGACTCCCTGAAAGTATCCACCAAGCTCTTCCACATCAAACCTGACAAATGGGAAGACCTAGCTCTTGACCGAAGTGCCTGGAGCTCTAGTGTGAAGATGGGAGCAAAGATACATGAGGAGGCTTGTTTTCAACTTGTAAAATGCATTACTTTCATGAAGAAATAGCCCTGTGACACTTGCCTGTACCTAAATACGACCATAATAAAAATTGTAGCATGTGTTTCAAGCTTTCCGAATATGTTATGCTATGTATGGTTTAATCATTGTTTTGTAGACAAGATTTTACTAACAGAAGGTAACACAGGCCAGAGATTGTTTTTATGTAAAACAAATGTCTCCCCAAATTGGAAGTGCTCCAAGTGAAACCTCCACACCTCAATGTACTGCATGTTATGGAGGAGAAAGCATGAACAGGAACATGGACATTATGAACTCCAATAAGCAAACTATTTTACACCCTCTGCCTGTCAGACTTTAAAGGTTACAATTGGATCTACCTTTTCATGTATCTGCAAATAGCATTGAAGTATTGTAAAAAGTTTCAAATCTATCAGATAAGCTCTATAGGAAGAGAGGTGTTCACAAGCTATTTTACATCCCCCACCCCTCTTAGATCCACTATAACTTTTAGGAAAATAATTGGATCCTCCTATCCTGACAATATGCACATCTACAAATGACAATGAAGCATTGTACAAAGTTTCAAATCTATCATATAAGTCATATAGGAGAAGTGTTCACAAGCTATTTTACATCCTCCACCCCTCTTAGATCCACTATAACTTTTAGGAAAATAATTGGATCCTCCCGTCCCGACAATACGCACACCTACATACGGCAATGAAGCTTTGTACACTTCAAGTCTTTCAAGTCTAAGCCATATAGGGAGAGAAGCTTTCACAAGATTTTGTGACAGACGTGCAGAAAGTCTTGCAGATTCCTTTTAATCGTTGTGTTTGTGAGTGGGTATGTATGTGTATCTTTCATGTAAATGATGTTAATCCACACTCAACATGTTCAGCACGATACTAAAACTATAGAAACCGATACCTCTTGGATGTGGAGGTTTTGAGGTTATATATGCTTGAAAACTACTAGGGTAGTCTAGCCTATTGCACAATAATCCTCAGGCTTCTATCTCGTCATTTTTTCCCCATCTATATCACTTGGTTGCCCCATTGAAAAAATATCCACTATGGGGGTGCTCTCTCTCTCCTCTTTCGCTCTCTGGTCAATAGACTTAATCCACTTGTTCAGATTATACACGCATCAGCAATTATGAGGGTGTGACATACTTTCTTTATAACATATTTTCACTTGGCATAAGGTATACATGTATGTGTACAAAGTTTGATGGTCGGTTCAGTCTGTATCCTGCTTCTACGATGTTGAGAAACAATAGGAATCCTACATTTGGCATGAGGTGTATGTGTACAACATTTGACGGTCCTAAACTCAACAGTTTGGTCTGTATACTGCCTACAAAGTGATATTGCAACCTTGACGTTAAATAATAAGCATCTCCATCTCACCATGGTGATCAAATTTACCAAGTTGTAATATCCTGGATCTTACGGTTCGGTTTGCATCCTGCCGTCCAGGTTTTCCTACTAAGTGATACTATGACCTTGACATTCAAAAAACAAAAGTCTTCCTCCTTTTGACATGAGGAGTATGTGTACTGAACTTGACAGTCCTAACCCCAATGATTCAATTTGTATTCTGCCTACAAGGTTTACCTATTATATGACACTACACCCTGACCTTGAAAAATAATAAACATCTCCATCTCATCATCAAATGTACCAAGTTGTAAAATCTTGGAGCTTACGGTTCGGTCTGTACCCTACCCACAAGGTCCGGAGAGACAGACGCCGCCATACCATAATACGTCCCGTCTTCAATGGGAGTACATGTATTATAAAAAGAAGTATTGGGCTTCCTGCATTAAAAATTGAAAATGAGAGAGAGAATTTTCCCAGGAGCAAATCTATACTAAAATGATATTTATTTTATTGTACTAGAATTACCATTTTAGTATAGATTTGTTTCCGAGAAAATTCTTCAAATGATCATGTCAAAGTCACATGATTTGCTACTGTGAATATGACAAAATAACAAGAAAAGCAGAAATATTTCATGAAGCCTTTACTTCAATCATTTCTTATTGATATGGTGACAATTTCATTGATGTATATCAATTCATTTTGGTCAAAGGACACACTCGCGTTACCGAAATTCAGACAAGAGAACGTTGAGAATAAAAGTAATAAACAGCGCAAAATACTGGAAACCATTTCTGGAGACCTTAAATTCAACCATTCATTGATCAAATGGAATGAAACCGTTCAAGTCATTGTACGACGGTCACTGGTCAAATGACCACTTCCGGTTCATGATTCGGTGCAAGATAATAATGTTTATCATATCAAAGGAGAAACATACCAGAGTTTATAACACCTATCTTCACTGTGCTGTTTTAAAATATTTCCTCTTCTTGCCAACACTTCATAACTTTGAACAGCAGCAGTAACGCAACATATATCTGTTCTATACCTATTGTACACAAGAACCAATAACTAACACAATGAATGTATATGTACATTAAAATTGTTGATTATATCGCACACAGTGTTTTAAAGTCAGTACCATAACTGGCAGATTTATAAATAAAAAAGATGCTCACATAAAATACACAACTCTAGCAAATGAAATGAAGTCAATTGAACCTATGTACCGGTGTACGGAAGGACACCTGCTCCCCATTTTAGGATTTTGATGTTTGGGCAGAAGTATCCAATTTCGGTATTTTTGTATCCTTTCCTTTTAATTTTTCCTTGTGAAGAATCTTCAGAGAATATGAAGACAACTTCTTATTCATCTGCCCCCCACCCCCCCCCCAAAAGAAAACTTCTTCGAAAAATGATGCTACATTCCTGTTATGATAGATCCCCCCCACCCACCCCCCAAAAAAACCCTCAAAAAACAATGCTACGTTCCTGTTATGATCTGTAGTCTTCTATGAAAAAAGTAAAAGCAAGTTACAATTCATGTACATGTAAGAAAGCATATAAGAGTTCAAACATCACTTAATCAAAATATGTCCCATCCTAATATAAGCATAGAGAGATGGCTTCCTTATATTTTCAGGAACAGGCTATACATCTGTTGCTTACAATATATGGAGGGGCTTACTTGGGGTATTTTCCTTAAGTGGACACAAAATATGACAGAGGGACCAATCACTAAAATCTAATCTACCCGGTAATCAAAATTGTGCGCAAGTAGTTCAGATAGTGTTTGACAATTTTGCATTTGGCTTTCAGCTTTGATTCCTTGTCCATTATCCAATGTGATTGGCCTCTATGATGCCCCTGTCTTGATGATTTGGCTTTCAGCTTTGACTGACCTCTATGACCTCTATGATGACCTCTATGATGCCCCTGTCTTGATGATTTTAAACAAAGCACTGACATTATTGGTCTTGATTGCAGCTCTGCATGCTGACACAACTTGCGTTTTGAATTTCCCAACTGAAAAGAGTAAAACAACAAAAATAGCTTACAATGCTCATCTGCATCACCAAAGCTTATCGCAATTCACCTTTGAATTAGAACGCTTTGGCCGATATAGTATTGCGTTGTGTGACGACACAATTGAATCTGTTTGTAATACAATTGCGAAATGCAACAGAAACTCTCATTGGTCCATATGTATAAGTCCGCCCAAATTGTCTTATACGGGAGTAGTCAGCATTTGAAAACATATGACGGCCAGATGCTAGATGGAAAAAAACTTCAAAGAAAGAAAGAGAAAAAGTTGTATTCTTGTGTTGTTGTCTCATAAATTTAATATAAAAAAATTCCTAACATATTTTCCTACTATACTTGTGTCCAAACATACCTTCAAATATTTATTAAAGCCCCATACGACCCAAAAACTCGATCACAGCTTTTGATGATTTCGTTCGTAGACGTAGCCATGTTAGGTAGCCAGTCATTTCGAATCCCGGTTCATTTCCATATTGGCACAATAGCGTCTAGATGTGTACTAATTCCCCACAAATATTTTAGCTAAATTGTTTAAATAATATACCACCCCAGTCCTATTAAATGATAATTATTCAAAAAGCTAAACTCACGGCAGTGCGGCTTTCATTAGTCATGAGTGGCCGCGCTGGCCGATCTCCATCTAATGGGCTTATGTAGCATTTTCGTTCATCTAGAGCTTATTTTACCTAATTACAAAAACTGGTACAAAAATGTTTTAATTTCTATTAATTATTCGTGTTGATAATAAATGAAGAGCGAATACATAACTTACAACCGATTTTATGAATAGATACCAATAGCAAGAGTTCGAATTGACCGGCTACCTAACATGGCTACGTCAACAAACGAAATAATTTGAAGCTGCGAGTTTTCGGGTGGTGTGTGGCTTTAATGAATATTTGAAGGTATGTTTGGACGCAAGTATATAGTAGGAAAATATGTGAAGATTTTTTTATATTGAGTTTATGAGACAGCAACACAAAAATACACCGATTTCAGGCCTCAACCGTCCGCAGCTTTTTGTGACCCGTAAATCGAAGGTTTTTATAAGAGGTGGATCTTTTTAGAGAGAGCTATGTATGTACAGTTCTCCAGCTACACTGAATCCGCTCGAGAAAGTGGGCGGGCTGTAATCAGCCAATGAAAACTCTTATTGTATTACATCAAACATGTCATTCAAATTGTTCAATCGTCTCCTTCAATTGTGTCGTCACACAACGCAATACTATATCGGGTAAAGCGTTCTAATTCAAAGGTGAATTGCGATAACAGAGGTAACAGCGGTTCATACTATTAAGCTCGGAGTAACAGCGGTTCATACTATTAAGCTCGGAGTAACAGCGGTTCATACTATTAAGCTCGGAGTAACAGCGGTTCATACTATTAAGCTCGGAGTAACCGGTTCATACTATTAAGTTCGGAGTAACAGCGGTTCATACTATTAAGCTCGGAGTAACAGCGGTTCATACTATTAAGCTCGGAGTAACAGCGGTTCATACTATTAAGCTCGGAGTAACAGCGGTTCATACTATTAAGCTCGGAGTAACAGCGGTTCATACTATTAAGTTCGGAGTAACAGCGGTTCATACTATTAAGCTCGGAGTAACAGCGGTTCATACTATTAAGCTCGGAGTAACAGCGGTTCATACTATTAAGCTCGGAGTAACAGCGGTTCATACTATTAAGCTCGGAGTAACCGGTTCATACTATTAAGTTCGGAGTAACAGCGGTTCATACTATTAAGCTCGGAGTAACAGCGGTTCATACTATTAAGCTCGGAGTAACAGCGGTTCATACTATTAAGCTCGGAGTAACAGCGGTTCATACTATTAAGCTCGGAGTAACCGGTTCATACTATTAAGTTCGGAGTAACAGCGGTTCATACTATTAAGCTCGGAGTAACAGCGGTTCATACTATTAAGCTCGGAGTAACAGCGGTTCATACTATTAAGCTCGGAGTAACAGCGGTTCATACTATTAAGCTCGGAGTAACAGCGGTTCATACTATTAAGTTCGGAGTAACAGCGGTTCATACTATTAAGTTTGGAGTAACAGCGGTTCATACTATTAAGAATGCTTGTACATGTATGTCATCTTTATTTGGACAAACTTTAAGTTGCTGGTATTGGAAAGATTACTCAATATATATCTGAAAAGAATGTTTGAACATATCACCTATTTGAATAGTTGAATGGTAACAATTAAATCACAAAGAACTATATGATTATCATGATTTGTTCACCAAAACTGACACTTGTATGCACTTGTATATTTGTTTCAAATCTTAATGTGTTCTGTGCATGAATCTTAACAATTCAGTTTGTATTCTGAATTTAATGAAAATGAGCAATATTATGTCATAAAGAATATTATGTTTTCTTACAATTTTGATATCTAAACTGTTTTAGACTTCCAAGTTAGTTTGTATTTCAGAAAACATCGTGCACACACTGGGACAAACTTTTCATCTAATACTATGTTTGTCCAAAGTTGCACTCTGTTTTCTGAAAGAAAAATGCTAACAAAAATTAGCATTTGAAGTTAATCCTGACATCACCTATTCAGCTTTTAATTTTGCATATCACCTATTCATTTCTTCAAATAAGTGATATTGATACCTACATACATATTCATAAAAGTCATACATGTATATCACTTATCTGAATAAGCTTTTGATTGTAGATATCACCCATTCATTTCGAATAGGCGTTATCACCTATTCGAATAGGTAATATCACTAAGTTATTTAGATAAGTGATATCACCTACATGTACTTCGATAAGTGATATCAACTTATCATTTCAAATACACAATAACTTATTGGAAGAGGTCATATCACCTACATGTATTTGAATAGCTGAATGACAAGAAATACCAAAACGATATAGTAGATCTACCCTCCACACCATTTACATCATTAAACATATTAAACAAGTATTCAAAATCATTATTCACGCATGCATAAGTAATTTATATAAATATATATCACAATCTTGATTATATAAGTACAATAATAAACCATATACATTTAAAGGGGTGTAGACATGATTTGGGCTGAACATTTTCAAATTTTATTTTACTATTTTTAATTTTTTTTTTTACAAGCTTACCTAAAGCATTTTTAATGGTCATCTCAAATTTCGATATCAGTTGTTGAGTTACAAGTGAGATAAATACAGCACTCACAATTCCTTGTTATGTAAACAAGGCTTGTGCCATGTTTTTGTTTACATATAGATTGCTTGATAGAAAATAGCATGTTTAAAACAAAATGAGATGTGCCAAACACTAGAAACTATTTAATTGTGTTCAGAATTAACTTGTAGATTGAAAAAAATCAGCTTTAAACGAAACTTTTACTACTATATTTAACCTATGTAAACAAAAACATGGCACAAGCCTTGTTTACATAACAAAGAATTGTGAGCTCTGTATATCCCATGTACCTTGACAACTGACATTCAAATTTTTTGCTGACCATTAGAATTACCTTATTTAAATATTCTAAACATTAAAAATAGAAAAATAAAATTCAAAAATTTTCAGCTCAAATTATGTCCATGCCCCTTTAACCTTAAGTATTTACTCCAGAGGAAATTAATTGTATGTACATTATTTACACAATTTTAAAAGTAAGTTTTCATTTTTGGTTGCAAATAAATTATCTCTCTCTCTCCATCCATTTAGTGTGACCATTCCAATTATTCTAATCAAAAAAATTTCTAATATCAAGAATATATGTCATCTGTTACATTCACAAACTTTTTTTTTTTTAGTTTTTCACATCTTTTTCTTTGATAAATGATTTAATTTTTCAGATTGAAGATGGTAAGCAATCAATGTTGTCATGCTTCTTCATTTCCATTTTGCCCATTTCAATCCTTTTAAATGATTTTTTCCATTTCTATATAAGATTAACAAGAGGCCCACAGGCCTTATCGGTCACCTGAATACTAGTGAAAAAGTATCACTACTTCCATGGGCTATGAAATCTAGAAAAAATTCCTGTTCTGAATATCTAAGATAAATTCTAATGCTCAGCAACAGTATAAAACAAGATGTGTTCTTAAAAAACTTCACTGCCCTCAAAAGTGCATACACTGATGAAAGGCTTTAAATAATAGGTGTATTAAAACATCAAAATATATGACTAATTTGGACTCATCCTAAAGTCATAACCCTGGGTTATGAAATTCACCATTTTTTGTACATCCTTTTCTACTATTTCTAAGTATGCACTTAGATTTTATACAGTATCAGCAAACTTGCACATAAATACTATATATACTAAGTTTGGCCCCACCCTGGGGTCAAAGCCCTTACTATGGGGAAAATCAAATTTACAATTTTGGTAAAAGACTACCTGCTCTATTCATTTAGTTTCAATTTAGTATCAAAAGCACTAAAGAAAATGTTATTTAAGTATTTTACACATAAACACTATATAACAAGTTCGGCCCCGCCTTGGGGTCAGAACCTCTACCCTGGGGATCATGAAATTTACAATATTGGTAGTGGCCTTCCTGCTCTAAATCACTATGCATTTAGTTTTTCTTACATGTGTGTGGTCATTGAGAAGAAGATTTTTGAAAATTTGTCATTTTGGGGCAGTTTTTGCCCTGCCTCATAGGCCCTAGGGGTGCAGGAATCCTGAAATTTACGATTTATGTTCCCTTTGTTCCAAATATGTTTCATACCAAATTTGAGAAGTTGTCAAGAAGTTAAAAATGTTTATTGTTCACACATTTAATAAATGGCCATTTTGGCCCCACCGATACCAAAACCCCTACCCCTGGAACAATCAAATTTACAATTTTGGTAAAGGACTACCCGTTCTTCCTAAATATCTATTTACTTTCAATTTAGTATCAATAGCATTAAAGAAGATGTAATTTAAGTGTTTTACACATAAACACTATATAACAAGTTTGGCCCCGCCCTGGGGTCAGAACCCCTACCCCGAGGATCATGAAATTTACAATTTTGGTAGAGGTCTTCCTGCTCTACATCACTATGCATTTAGTTTTTCTTACATGTGTGTGGTTCTTGAGAAGATTTTTGAAAATTGGTCAATTTTGGTCAGTTTTTGCCCCACCCCTAGGGTCCCAGGGGTGCTGGAGTACTGAAATTTACAATTTATGTCCCCTTGTCCCAATGATGTTTCATACAAAATTTGAAAAGAATTGGACTAGTAGTTATTAAGAAGAAGTTAAAAATGTTCAGTTGTTAACGACACACGACAGACGATGACGGACAAAAACCAATTGTAATAGGTCACCTGAGTAAACTCAGGTGACCTAATAAAAAAATCATCTGCATTCTTCTCTAGTTTGCTTTCTCTTCCACCAATTTATATCCACATGTTTCTTGGGTAAAATAACCAATTAATCAACTGTTGGAAAACATATGGTGCCAGTAGATCTCCCAGTCTACAACCACTTTAACACTGAAAACATATGGTGCCAGTAGATCTCCCAGTCTACAACCACTTTAACGCTGAAAACACATGGTGCCAGTAGATCTCCCAGTCTACAACCACTTTAACACTGAAAAACTTTGTCATTGTTTATAGCTGTGCTAGAGGAGTAGAAATGAAACTATTTACTGAAAATCAAAATCTAGTACAGTGGAACCCCGTTATTACGTTCCCACTTTAATACGTTAGTCCGCATATTACGTTGGAATTTCAAAGCACAAAACCATTTCTTAACAAACCTATATAAAATAGACCTCGTTATTACGTTGTCCTAAGATGCCGGGACTCGGTATTACATTGTAAAAATTCCCACGAAAACGTAATAAACCCCTAATTATTCAATAGTGATTCTCAAAATAATAAGCCATTCACACCTTGACTGCCTGAGGCAGTCACCACGCAAATTTCCTGGTCTGTTTGGGGATTAGAGACGCTTGACTGATTACGCTTCGATAGATCTAGCGACATCAATACAGGTGAATACCCCGTATCGAAGCCAGTGATAAACAATTAAATAATGTTTATTTAGAAATTGTACTCTATGAAATAAACTTCATTTTTCATATTTTGATAATCAAAGAAATAATTTCTCAACTACCTGCGTGTTCAGCATAGTGTGATTACCTTCGCTATTAAAACTCTATTTACGGACAGCTTTGGTACCAAACATGAAAGACAAGATTTATGGTAGCAATGTTAAAACCGCTTGGGTAACTTCTTGGACATAGGTGACTAAAGGTGTTCAATTAAAAAATTGTCCGTTGTTTGGACATGCAGCTTGGTTGTTCGTAAATCTCGTCCATACATACACAAATCAAACTGTCCTGTGTTATCGGCCGATTCGTGCACGGCATTTACCTCTGTGAATATTCTAAAATCCCTTGATGCGCACGTGATTTTAGTGCCATCATTTAGCGTTGTAAATGAAATCTTCGTGCATCATTATATTTTTTTATGTGGATTGCTCTTCAATTGTTCTCTGTGTTTATTGTTGGTGAGAAAAGTGTGTAAGTGTTGGGTATCGTGTGCGTTTTGTGTCAATAGTTTTGTTTTTTGGATGGGGATTTTTTTTTTATTGCGTTGTGTATTGTGTAATCAGCGAACTTAATAAAAACGATGTTTTGTTATTTTTTAATACGAGTGTTGAATACGAACCGGAACGAGTTATTGAGAGAAATTTACATGAACGCATTGTTTCAAAGTTGAACAAAATGGCGGTCCAAACGAATGCAGAAAAGCAACGTTTATCAAAACATCCTTATGAATCCTACACCAGAAATAAAGAAAAGAGATAAGAACATGAAAAATTACGGACATTAAAGATAAGATGTAAATAAAACAAAGTATCATAGTCTTTTAAACAAAGAAACAGTAAAGATATATTCACACACCCCTTCACGGAGTACCAACGGACGATATACAATTTCCAAACGATATTTTTAACGGATTTCACTGGGAACGTTTATTACGTTGCCCCCGGTATTACGTTATTTTATCGTGACAAAATGGAAAACGTAATAACGGGGTTCCACTGTAACAGTAACAGTCTTAGTAACAGACATAGCCCAACCTGGTGGTACAGAAGAACAGTGTTGTCAGCTATAAAACTTCCCTTAATACCCGAGAACCTGTCTAAGGTGTACTGTTGCACATTACCTCTTAGTCTGCCTGCCCTCTGGATCACTTGATTAAGCTGTTTAAGACATGCTAATAACTCCTGATGATTTCCACAGCGGATTTTGTAGCCATTAATTAGATCCCTGTTCATGTTATACAGCTCCATGTAACCTTTCCTCATATTTTTCCTATTCAAAGAAATATTCTATGGTCAATATTATATCATTCAAAAGTACAAGAGGCCCATGGGCCACATAGTGCTCACCTGAATGACAGTTAGGAATCAACACTATTCATGGATGTTTTCACAATAACCAAAGGTTCACAGCTTTGTGGTAAGATTGGTTGCATTTGATCCAGACAGACAGAAAATAAAAGCCAGACCACTTTTGATAGAAAAGCTCTCTTGAGCTAATAAATTCTCAATGAGTGATATTTACAAACAACTTGGAACAAATATTTACACAAGTTGAATAAATTTTAATGAATCACCAAATATTTACAAAGTCAAGACAAATTTTACAGATATAACAAGAGGCCCACAGGCCTTATTGGTCACCTGCATACAAAATGCTTGAAATGAATTGAAAATTTTAAAGAAAAAAATATCTGGAAGTTTAAATTGCAAGAGGATATAATTTTTTGCATTCTAGTACAAAGATCTACATTATTTCTTTTTTAAAGTGGATAGTATATACCCTATGAATAACAAAAGTGTTTTATATCATGAAGGACAGATTGGAGAGGAATTGTTCACGGTCCTTTTCTCCACAGGGAGAGAAGGAAATAAGTCATGTTTTACATCAAGCTAAATAAGTTATGCTCCTTAGGTAAATTTTGCAATTTAACTCGATCAGATTAAAAAGTAATCACGCGAATTTCCCATTTAATTATGTATAAATCTCTGAGTTGGATAGTGAACATCCCATTTCAAATTATTCATGATCATGTG
The DNA here is from genome assembly GCF_947568905.1 of Ostrea edulis. Lineage (NCBI taxonomy): Eukaryota > Metazoa > Mollusca > Bivalvia > Ostreida > Ostreidae > Ostrea > Ostrea edulis. The sequence goes on from NC_079169.1 coordinate 83,232,359, forward strand.
ATGTCCCAATATGAAGTACAAAAGTAAACAATAATGTGGTGATGTGAAAGCGTGGAAGTCCTGCAGGATGTTGGCAGCTAGAACACCCTTGTGATAAGATCGTCTAAGATTGACAATACACATTTTTTTATGCTTTCAACCGCATTCTATCTCTTTATGAAAAGGTGAAGATAATGAACAGTGATCAGAATCATGACTCCTATAAGGAATTTTAGTAATCTATGGAAGAAGTCCAAGCAAGATTTTTTCTTCCAAAATTCAAAATTGTCATCTAAACGTTTTTCACAGTAATTATTTCATACAAGATCAAGCGCTGAACTAACTGAATAGATAATTTATACTTATATTATTTTATCAGAAGTATGCATTGCTTTGGGAGTGTAAAACATATTTCCTGTTACATCTGCTAACACGTAATTGAATGCCTGATTTTCAACTTCAATGTGTATTTGGTAAAATTTAATGAGTATTTATGCTCATACACACCTTAGATGGCGCTCTGCTGATATATATTGAATATTGCTGATGACATTCAAATTTGTTCAGATCATGGACCCCGAGGGTAGGGTGGGGCCACATTTAAGGATTAAAGTTTTACATGCTGACATACAGGAAAATTTTCTTCTCCAGAACCACTAGACCAATTTCAATCAAACTTGATACAAATCATCCTTAAGTGAAGGAGATTAATCTTTATTCAAATGAAGGGCCATACCCCCTTCAAATGGGAGATAATCACAAAAATGCAAAAATAGGGTGAGGTTATTTGACAATCTTCTCGGCACACATAAAACTGTAAACATGTGGTAGACACTTTACTTTTATATCCTAAGTTGCTCAAATTCTCCTTGCTATATCTTTACAAAACCTATAACAAACCCTATCAGCATAAGATACCTTTCATACTCTGGTGCCTGTTGTTGAATGATGCTGACACTATTTTCCAGTCTTATAGAGTGACAGTTGCATTGAAATTCTTTTTGAAACTTTCAAGATCTATGTGCATTTATGAATCATGAATATTCATGTAAGAAAATGATTTCAACACATATTAAATATACCTGTCCTCATTCATTTCATGAAAGTGATAAACAAACAGCAGCAAGGCCCTCATGGTTAATAATTAACACCTCCACTCATAGGTGTTTAAATGTGTGGCTTATTCTTCCATGATCACCAACTGTTTTGTGAGGGAGTAATTCTGATATTTGTTAACAGGAATGTTTTTAAATGGCCACCGTCAGGTTTCAAGATGTGCATAAGCCTTTACCACGAGAATTTCCAAACAAATAATACATTATGAAGGCTTTTTCCAAGATTTTAAGAATTGAACTATTTTGGGGGGGGGGGGGGGGGGTTAAGGAGGATGGTATTAAGAAGTTTCGCTGCAGTATAAATATTCAATGAATATGTGCACCAATCCAACGTTGAAGAAAATTGATATACATGTACAAGTGAAAAACAAATGCTGGCCACAATTGACTGAAAACTGTATATTGACAGTTTTAAATAAAAATGATAATGAAATTTGATATTTGCTGTTCGATGTTACCAAGCTCAGCATGCAATCATGGCAATGAGAAGATGGTGTTCGAGCATACTTACATGTCACCCATAAGTCTAGCATCTTCTGCCCTCACAACCATGCTTCTTATCAAATTGGAGTGGTCTGCCATTTCAGCTGTTAGTTTCTGCCTTACTGCATGATACTCGTCAACCTTATAAATACATTTGAATGCCATTCAAATAAGCTACCCTTGACCTAACTGATATTTTTCATTCTAACATATAACAAACCCTGTTGGCAATCGGTACGTCTCGTTATTTGGTCCCCATTCACATTTTTTGAAATGTCAAGTACATTGGTGCATATATATATTATGCCTTGTGAGACCACTCCGTGGCTAAAGTTTATTTATAATGCTAATTCTGTTTGTTTCTTGCTATATATTCCATACCCTACTAGCACGGGTATACATACACTCACTATTTCTTTTGTGTAATTTTACTTTTTCGTCTTTCCACTATGGAGCCCCAAATTAACAAATTAACATAAACTCAAATAATTGAAGATATCTTCAATTATTTAAAGATATCATCAATTCATTTGATTCGCACAACAATTGAATTAAAGATATCTTCAAATAATTAATGATATCTTCAATTCTGAATTATTGCACGCATTAATTGAATTAATGATAGCATTAATTCTTCAGCTGAATTGATGCGCGCTTTAATTGAATTAATGATCTCTTTAAATGAATTAATGATATCAACAACTGAATTGATGTGCGCTACAATTCAATGGAAGAGAGCAATAATTGATATAATGCGCGCATTAAATCCATTGATGAGAGCAATAATTGAATTGATGCGTGCATTAATTCATTTGATGAGAGCAATAATTGATTTAATGCGCGCATTAATTCAATTATTGCTCTCTTCAATTGAATTAATGATATCTTTAATTCATTTGAAGAGAGCAATAATTCCTTTAGAGAGAGCAACTATATAATTAAAGATTTTTGCTCACTGTTCAGCATTCACCAATCGTTCACCAAGTTCAGCATTCACACACCGTTTGCTCTGCATTCATTTACCGTTCACTCACCATTCAAGTGGGAAAGAAGAACATTTCAGGGAATGTACTATAGTGGTAAAAATTTACACAATACCCAGTAGTTTCTGCAAAGTTGAAAATGTTAATGCATAATGCACACCAACATGTATACAAACAGAAACAGACTGCAACAGGTAAACTGAGTTTAATACCAACAGATCATCTGAAACACTACCATCACCTGGGCGACTCAGGTGACCTAACAACACAGTAATGGTCCTCTTATCCCATAGAGACTATGTGGCAATTTCGGTAAAAATTAGCTCAGCAGTATTTGAGAAATTCAATATGTTCAAATGAAACAAGAGGCTCATGGGCCACATCACTCACCACAGTCACCTTGGCCTATATTTAAAGATTTCCCCATTATATTTGCATGTATTACTTTGATCCACATTTTGGCCCCAACCTACAGCCAAGGGCCATGCGTTTTACAAACTTGAGTCTGCACTATGTCTGGAAGCTTCCATGTAAATTTGAACTTTCCTGGCCCTGTGGTTCTTGAGAAGAAGATTTTTAAAGATTTTCCCAAAATATTTGTATGCAAAACTTGGATCCCCTATTGTGGTCCCAACCTAGCCCCAGGGGTCATGGTTTTAACAAACTTGAATTTGCACTATGTCAGGAAGCTTTCATGTAAACTCTTCTGGCCCAGCGGTTCTTGAGAAGAAGATTTTTAAATGTCCCCACCCTATTTATGCATTTTTGTGATCATTTCCTTTGAAGGGGGCATGGCCCTTTATTTGAACAAACTTGAAAGCCCTTCATCCAAGGATGCTTTTAGCTAAGTTTGATTGAAATTGGCAAGGTGGTTCTGGAGAAGTCGAAAATGTAAGAAGTTTACAGATGGATAGACAACGGACAACAGGCAGTCAGAAAAGCTCACTTGAGCTTTCAGCTCAGGTGAGCTAAAAAGAAGATTGCATTAGGTCAACAAATATAAACAGCACATGAATCAAATTGAAAACTAGTAAGGACTCACTTTGACCAGGATTTGTCGTAGTTTCTCCATTTCCTCTGGGAAATCAGCTGCAACTTGTAAGTCATCAAAATTCAAAAACTGACAAAGTGCTTGAATGATGTCACCTGCCAAATCCATATCATCTGTCTTTATTGTCATCTGCAATTAATTCATACCATGAATTTAAGGATGGAAGATCTAATTTGAATGTTTGAGCTCTGTCCAAAATATGGTGGCAACTTGTAACCTATCAAAAATAGGGCACCACAAAATAGGTGCACATAATGCAATGTTCCTAATCTAAGGGAGCCAGATCACAAGAATATCCTATCATATGCCACATTCAATCACTTGAGTCTATTATGGTAAGGAAGTTAGTATTTCACAACACCAATAATTTGAAACTCATAACCAAGAGTCTTAATTACAAGTAGTCATGTTAATGACACAGAATTCCTTAATGTTGGCAATGACAGAGAGGAGCAATTATGTTCTTTTCCAAATTTGGTATTTCCATATTCAACTGCAGGATCAAGTACATGAAAGCTCTAAGTAAAATAAACATTAAGTCAGAAGGTCTTTTGTAACCTTGACCTTATGACCAAATAGTATATAGGTGTCTTCCTTTGATGATCAACTACCTTGGTATTAAATTTAAAATCTGTTGAAGATATCGAGTCACTACAAAAGTACTGACAAACAGATAGGTAGATGGACAGAAGCCCATAATCTAGTGGTATTTTCTTATAATAAAGCACGACCTCAATGTGGAATATGATGCTGTATGTTGAAAACTTTTCAAAATAATGCGTCACAATGAAGGTGTATCAAACTTGTATTGGAAGGTCTGCAGTGACCTTGATCTCTTGTTACAACAAAATCATAAATGTCTTTCTTTAATCAACTATCTTTGTATAAAATATGAAAAGCATATGCTGAAAACTTTTCAACTTATCGAGTCACAATGAAAGCATTGCATAGTCAAAGATTGATGGACCCCAAAATCTATAGGTTTTTTTGTATAAAATATAAAAGATTTATGTTGAAAACCATTGTGGTTGATCCTGATTACAACTTTCGGAGAAGAAGAATTGATTGGATAGATTATTTTCCTCTATTTTTTGCAGCTGACCAGAGAGAAAGAATTACTATAGGATATGATGCAGTATCTTCCTATGAAACATCCCAGAGTGAAGTCAACACTGCCCATATAGACTGATTTAATTCTGCTTCCCACTTCTTGCATTACACAACAGAGTGAATCTGCTGCTTCTGCTTTTTGTGTCTACTCCATGTCCAGCAGACGCAGAAAACAGACACAAAGTCTGCTCTGCGTCTGCATTCTGTTGTGTCTTCATGATTACCAATAGAGTTCATCCCCTCCCTGTCTGATACAGTAGTAGCATGTATGAGATCGATATGGTTAGTAAATATTCAGAATGTCTTACCAATCCCTGAGCTTCCATTTTTAGAAACAATGGTCCAGATCCTCTCAGAGACATAAAAGCCACATTTAGACTGCCATCAGCATCAATGTCATCTTGCAGGAGAAAGCTTTGGTTGATCCACAACAGTACCTGCAATACAGCATCAAAATGCCAAGGGTGCAATTTAGGCATACATTGCTGTGTCAATAATGTAAGCGGTTGCCTAGCAAAATTAAAAAGAAAAGGTTTCATACTTCCTGGTGAATAATCTTTCCAGCATTTCTTAACTCCAAGATGCTACATGACACATCTATATCACAGAGAATTTGAATAAACATCCTCATGATCCAAAAGCATGTATGTCAAGTATAGAATCAATGAAATTTCTACCAATGACCAGTTTTAATGTGGTCGTCAAGGTAAACAAATCTCTGACTATGGTAGCGAGTAGCATACGATTCTGGTATTGAATCTAGTTATAAAACTCTGGTAGCAAGTGAATTTCAAGTAAATAAGACAAGGTATAAGTTTTGATCAAATATTATTACGATTTTAGTAGCATAAAAATGATATTTACGATGAAAACAATGTGCTATTTTAAGACAAAATGGGAAATTCTTCAGCCCAAACTGACAATCTCCCACACTCACAATCTCCCTGGGATTGAGAGTGATTTATATGGAGGATAGCTTACTGACAGCTAAAACAAGTCCGTCTCGGATGAGATCTGTCGCTTAAACGTTGGGAATTGGAGCGACTCCCTTAACAACATAAGTGGTTGCACGTTTGACAACAGCAACGAAGCATCTTTATCAATAATGGCGGTTTTCACAGATGGTCACGACCATGTAATTATTAGATATACGATAAAGGCTTAAGAATATCATCTCAGCTTATTATAAAATATACACAAATCAACAGAGCAATTCCTGAAATGTAAAACAGGACAATATGAATTAATGAAGCTCTAGAAGACGTCTTCCCATCTATATGGCTCACATTAAATATATCTTCAAAGTGAATGGCCATCTACGTGTATATACAAATATGGAAAGATGAAACCAAATAAACCCTGACTATTAAGAATGAATAAATGAAATCATTCTTAAATTATTCACATGCAATTACCTAGTGGTTCCGGTATTAAACACCACACAACTAGTCATGATACATTATGCACATACAAGTATTAAACACCAGACAACTACAGTCATGATACATTATACACATATAAAGTCCAACCCCCACCCACACTATCTAGATCACTTGAGCTCTATTCAAAATATTTAAAAATGGCAAACGTTTTTGGCTATTTTTGATGAAAATCTGAAAAATGAGCTATTATGTACTTAATGACTTTAAAATATCCAACAGAAACCATGCAGCGAGAAAATCCCATTTCAAATGATCATAAAATTTTAATCATAATCATGCCAATTTTTTGAAAACTCAAAAGGGCTAAATAAGGCCCTTTGTGAACCTACAGATATTTATAGTTTCTCTGAATTTTACAAGCATACCCTTTGCATTCTTTCATTGACTTGAAACGTGCAGCTACTTTTGGGTTCTGGACAGTCCTTTCGACATGGTGCATACATAGAGAATCTTGGTAGTTGTCTTGTCAATTCAAATACATGGTATTGCATGCTGAAAAAGTAATAGTTGGAAAATTGTTCATGGTAATTATAATCAGAAGAATCTAACATTTCTTGCAGTGATTCTACTGTTCTCATCATTAACTTCTTCTGTGGATGATCTTACTGATTTTCAACTGTTCTATATTTATGAATGAGAGCTTTCAGAAGAGCATCGTTGAAGAAATCATGTTCATCGAAAATGTGCAATGATTAAATAAAGGTAAAATTACATGAAATCAAAAACTTTTTTTGGTAAAAATCCTGCTCCTTGAACACTTCCGACAGGTCGTCATTTGATACAGGTACACGAGAATGGGTAACTTAGAACACTTCCGACAGGTCGTCATTTAATACAGGTACATGAGAATGGGTAACTTAGAACACTTCCGACAGGTCGTCATTTAATACAGGTACATGAGAATGGGTAACTTAGAACACTTCCGACAGGCCGTCATTTAATACAGGTACATGAGAATGGGTAACTTCTTGGGAGAATTTTTATGGTTAAATAAATCAGTGAGTTGCTATGGCAACCTTAATTGTACTATTGAAATTGTGTCTTTCATGACAAACATTGAAAATCACCAACATTGTTTATTATCTGAGAATTTGTCACGTCTAAATAAAGCCGTCGGTGAACCTTATCCTTTCCAGGTTTTGTAGAGAGAGTTAGCTAAACAATGTACCCTATGTGGGAAGAACTGGACCCAGTGGCACAGAGATGAGTGAAGTTTAACTGACAGTTAACGTCTAGTTAACGCTATGTAAATGTAACAGTTAATGTCTAGTTAACGCTATGTCAATCTAACAGTTAATGTCTAGTTAACGCTATGTAAATGTAACAGTTAATGTCTAGTTAACGCTATGTCAATGTAACAGTTAATGTCTAGTTAGTGCTATGTAAATGTAACAGTTAATGTCTAGTTAACGCTATGTAAATGTAACAGTTAATGGGAAGTTAACTGTTAGTTAAAGTTAACTAACCTTCGTGCGACTGGATCCAGATGAACAATAATTATGATAATGACTTTAGTAATTAAGGGGGCTTCTGATACCTTGACTTATATCCTATGAAAGCTTTAATGTGTAAATCCACTGGAACGTCTTTTGGTGGTATGATTGGCACGTGGACACAATTGGACAGTGCATTT